>NC_135498.1:234245183-234515278 GCF_052857255.1 Amblyomma americanum
AGCACCGCTGCTTTCCACTGTAGGGTGAAGCCCTCTACAGAATTGTATCAAGTGTTCAGCCGTTTCCTCCTCCTCCGCGCACGCAACGCAGAACATATTTTATACTTGTACTGCCATCTAGCGGCCGCCACAGCAATTAACATAAATAGCTCAGCTTAGCCCAAAAATATGGCGCTACACATACGCACCAATATTTGTTTTGGGGAATCAATTCTAGAGAAGAAAATAAATCAGTTTCGAAACTTTACGGACAACGGTTGTACTGTCGGCCGTGCGCAACACTACCTCTTTAAGTACGTTGAAACGCTGTCTTTAAGTCGAGTTCTGACTGTTGTAGCTGTGGTGGCTCTCTTCAGCTTGTTTTTATTGAATGTGCGGCCTAATTAGTGTTGTGGTAGTGTGACTGAACTCGCAAGGTGACTGATGGCTCCTGCGCTGCAGAAGATGTTCTTACGCGCATGGAGATCACAACTGCTCTGACGTACTGCACCCAACACTAGGCCGGAGCGGCCGGCGCCCGACGTTCGATAGACTGCTTACCGTGATTGCTGACGAATGTAGGTACACAACTGGAAAACGACTTCTGCTATATGACGGGGGGAAGTGACGGGGGGTGTTTACCTCTTGTTTGCAGTGAGATGCAAAATGCCAGCACGGCGCGATCGCTTGCAGAGAGAGAGGTGTTCTGACACGCTCGCGTGCCAGCTATACAGGTTCTAGAACCGCCGCTTTGCGCTCTTTTTACCAACACCTTTGGGAGGAAATTATCTGATAGAATTTGGTTACACGTGTTAGGTGCCGCTTGATTCGTTATTCCGACTGAACCGGAGCTGCGCGTGAAAAGTACACTATTAGAACGAAAAGTTCTAGTAGCGGCGTGCGTCTTTTGATTCTGCTGCCTGAGTGTTAACTGAATATGAAATATTGCCCGTTCTACGTCGAAGTCACATCAAGTGCTATGGTTCTTAATATCTTTGGTCAACGAAACGATTAAAAATAGCGCAGCTGAGGTAATGGCGCACCTTAAGGTGCGTTGTCACTATATTTGAATGATATTCAATACAACGAATGTCATTCCCTCATTTTCAGTCTGAAGCGATATACGTATAGCGCGATTCGCGAATAATTGCTCTAAGAAAAGTATGACTGGGTTTGTAAGCCATTTTTATGCAAACTACTAGATTCATAGGTAATTACTCATTAGCCTCCAATCCTGACACATTGGACTGAACCGCTAGAGGTTGTAATGCTATGTTGCTTCTTTGATGATGTTTACGAAAGCATGGCTTTAATGCAGCCTTTCTTCAAATGCGTCCTCAGTGGAGCACTGTACAGCTACCCGAGCGGTATCATCACACTGCTGTTGCACCAGCTTTCATCCATCATCGAGCCAACGCTACCTCTACCTGAGGCGAATGGCATCATCGATCTGCTAGGGCAGCCTATTGGTCACTGACACAATTGAGGTGTTTGTTTCCTGGTGTGGGGTACCACGAGACAAACAAAAAAGACAAACTATACAAGCTGCAAAAGAAAGCGGTACGTATTGTCGCCAACAAACCCCACGACGCCCACACTAAACCCATTCTCAAAGAATTTAATCTGGCACCCGTAAATGCTCTGTACGACAATACGCTGTTAAACCGTTATCAGGCATCTCTTAAACACAACGACACATTCCAACAGCACCTTCCAGGTTTGAGTGCGAAAGAAAATTTGCGTTCTTTCCGAATGAATGCACACTGGCAAATTCCAAGAGCCGCAAAGTAGAAGGCACCGTGCAGTATTAAGCACGTCACAAAGTTCACAAAATGTGTAATGAAGGTCATTTATAGCATTCCTCTTACGTGTAAAAAAGTGTACATTGGCTAAACAGGGCGTTGTTTTAATGAAAGAGCGATAGAACACTTCAATCTTGTAAAAGATGGTATCAGCGGCCATCTTGCCGTACACTGCCGGTCGTGCAAATGCAAACCTATGTTTAAGAAGGCACAGTTTCTGGGTCACGCCAAGGACAAGCTTCAGCGTGGAAATTATCGAAGCCTTTTTTATTAGGAAAGCCGGTGACAATTGCGTCCGCACGCCTCACTGTCATTGCTGGAGAATGAAATAGCTTTTTTGGATGATTGTGATTAGGTTTCACCTTATGACAACTGAATGTATTTAAACGTCGAGCTTTTTCAAATAAAATCAGTTGAAAGTGCAGCACAGTCCTGTCTTGTTTGTTCCTTGTCTTCTGTGTGCGCTTTATTCATGCTGTGAAACTTGTATCGATTATGAACTGCAACCAACTAGCCCAAACCACCGTGTTTCTTCAACGCATTTCTTCTACACTGGACTCTTTTTTATCTGTCCAAGCCAAACACTCTCCAGTTTTCACGTGTGTGAATCTAATTGTAGTCACCACTTGCCAGTGCCGCATTCTGTCTTTCTGCATCAAGCAAGGCTTGGTTCCCCTAGAGGTTCAGGCCCTCTTGGGAGTTGTGTCGCCGTCCATCGGCCATGCGAGACGACTATGCAAGATCCTCAAGTCAGAATACTGGCGCCAAGTTCGACTCTATGAAGATTGGCTACATGTACTCGTCGAAGACCCGCGCACAGCAAGCGATACTTGCGCAAGCTCTAGGAAATATGTCGACTACAAGGAGTTGGCCGCACAGAGCGCAGAATTCGTATGGCAGAAGGCCCGTCATCTTCTTCCGCCAAGAAAAAGAACCAACATTGCTCCTAGCAAGGTCACCGTACTTCGCGACGCCCAACTGTCTGACAAGATTCGCGGGATCCTGGAAAAGGCGCCAAAGTTTGGTTTTGAGCCTGTGTCAAAAAAGCACGAACTCCTGGCCATGGCACGTAGCATCTCGCTGGAAGAAGAAAGGAGCTCGACAAAGACCGACCCACCTGGGAAGGAGCCGAATCCGTGATAAAAAATGTGAGTCGCAGTTCAAATCGCCCTCCTCAACATCAGAAAGTTGTCACATATTTAAAGGAGCATGACCTAATTTTACTTCAATCCGACAAAGAGGGAGGATTTGTAGTTTTGCCCAAAGGCATGTACCAAGAAAAGGCTATTCAAACTACACAGAAGAACTTCAACGAAACGAAATTCAAAAAGAAATCCCAGAAGACCACTGCAGTTCGTCTCCTACAAGAAATGCGTCTCGATTCCGTCGCAAGTCTAGTCAAGAAATCTGAAAACGGAAGCCTAGAACCATTCTTCTCTTCTAAAACACACAATTCGGAATTTCCGTTTCGAGTCATCGTCTAAGAAAAGAACTGTTGGCAATCTGCTGTTGGACAAAACCTGCAAAGACAACTAACAAGCTTGAAGTTTGAAGATCCTTTCCTGGTTCGAGAATCGCACGAGATCGTCCAAGAACTCAGCCAAGAGCAAAACCTGATTGCTTCTCATACCATCGGATTCTCCGTAGACGTTGAGGAACTTTATTACTCCGTACCGCACGATGAACTGTTTAAATCAATGAGACAGTTGATTGAAGAGACGGGAGATGTCTTTTCGTAGTTTATCAGGTGTCAGCAGTGATAACTTTTTAACGATTTTAGAATTTTATCTCCAAACAACAGCCATAAATTTTAATGATCGTTTTTATACCCAAAAGGCTGGCATTTGCATCGGTTCATCAGTAGCTCACATACTTTGTGACATCTATCTTAGTTTTGTTGAAAACCGCGTTAACAATTCACTAAAGGGCCTTCATTTTAAAATTATTTTTAGATATGTCGATGATTACTTGGTGATTCTTGACAATTCGCATATTTTATCCCTTGACGACGCAGTTGCTGAAATTATCACGGCTTTTAAAGCTGCAGCAAGAGGTTTAAAATTCACGTACGAACTTCCCTGCGCTCACGACATGGTTTCTGGACCTCAGAATTACTATCAGAACGAACCACATATGTTGGAAATATAGCCCTACGTCACAAAAGTCCCTTCTTCCTTTTAACAGCGCTCATTCAAAGATAATTAAACGCGGAATCGCCATGAACTGTATCAATGCTGCCCTAGAAAAAACTTGCCCGAATCAAATGACCGGTAGTGTCAATCAGCAAGTCGAGCGGCTACGCATGTCCGGCTTCCCTGGTGATGGTATTTAAGCTGTTTGTGAGACTCTAATGCAGAAAAGAAAGAGAAGTAAAGGAACGGATGATAAACGAAAAAAACAGAATAACACTCAGGTAATACCGTACCTACATAAGATAACTCACAATCTGAAGATCGACAACCGATACAACGTTAACGTTGTATATTACGCACCATGCATGCTGTCAAAAATTTGTCCAATGATAACAAGAAAGACGAAGGCGCCGTGCAGTATTAAGAACGTCACAAAGTTCACAAAACGTGTAACGAAGGTCGTTTATAGCAATCCTCTTACGTGTAAAAAAGTGTACATCGGCCAAACAGGGCGTTGTTTTAATGAAAGAGCGCTAGAACACTTCAATCTTGTAAAAGATGGTATCAGCGGCCATCTTGCCGTACGCTGCCGGTCGTGCAAATGCAAACCTATGTTTAAGAAGGCGCAGTTTCTGGGTCACGCCAAGGACAAGCTTCAGCGTGAAATTATCGAAGCCTTTTTGGTTAGGAAAGCCGGTGACAATTGCGTCAGCACACCTTCACTGTCATTGCTGGAGAATGAAATGGCTTTTTTGGATGATTGTTATTAGGTTTCACCTCATATAACTGAATGTATTTAAACGACGAGCTTTCTCAAATAAAATCAGTTGGAAGTGCAGCAGTCCTGTCTTGTGAGTTCCGTGTCTTCTGTGTGCATTTTATTCATGCTGAGAAACTTGTCTCCATTATGAGCAGTGTTAAAAAAGGACCGTTTCAAGTGTTACTTTCTAAAAACGAGATTAATTTATCCGAAAGCAGAATGGACGGTGTGCTCACATAATTGTTCGCATTCTTTGAGATGACGAAGGTCTCAATTATTTCTCTTCCTGTTTTGGTTCTAGCCGTAGCGAAGAACTTTGTGCTTTCTGTCAACGGGTGGCAATCTCTTTTTTTGCACTTTTTACAATGTAGAGCTCAATTGCCTCCTGAGTTGGTAGGCAGATTGCGAACGTGTTCTGCTGCCCTCTCATTGAAGTATCGCTCAGTTTGGCCGATGTACATCTTTCCACAGGACACTGGAACCTGATAGATAACTTCTTTGGCACATTGTGTGTACTCAAGGCTGTGGTTTAAGGTGCTTCTTTTCTGTCTATCATCTCTATTCAAGATAGCACACAATTCAGCAAGCTTACACAGCGTCGAAAAAACAAGTTGGACGCCGTATCTTCCTGAAACTTTCTTTAAATTGTGTGACACACGGTGCACGTAAGGCATGACCAACACAGGTTTTCGCTCTTCGTGTGCTTGGCGGTTTGTATTCTTCATGCTCTGTAGCAAGCTTTCACAAATACAGGCTATCATTTGCCCTGGATACCGAGCAGCATGCAATCTCTCAATCTGACGGTTAAGACAAACTCATTTTGTGCTGACTAGACTTTTCTAGGGCGGAACGGCAGACTAGGCGAACGATTGCCCTTTTTACCAACTTTGAATGTGCACTGTCAAAGGGTAGGAACAGCTTGTTCAGTCTGGGGCTGTAAGACACACAGATATGTGAGGGCGTAAATTCTAGATTGACATCCAGAAACTGGATTTGGTTACCCTTAGGCAATTCTTGCGTGAAATGAAGTCCTTTTCCTTCACACTTGAAAATATCGACGATGCTACTCACTGAACCAGGCAGACTAGAATAAGCAGAGAGGTTTACCATCACGAGATAATCATCAACGTACCTAAAGATGCGCACAATATGTTCGTCGTAGAGACAACACTGCAAACGCTGGTCAAATGAAAAGAGAAAAATACTACTTAAAACGGGTGCTACGGATGAACCAATGCAAATTCCACTTTTCTGAATGTAAAACTGTCATTTGTGGCAGATTGCGGTCGAAGCAAGGTAAAATTTCCAAAGTTCAAGGATTTGTTCCAAGGACATGCTAACTGTGCTTCGAAACCTGATTTCACTATATTCTTCTACTTGCTGCTTGACGGCTGCAAACAACGCTCCATGCGGAACAGAGTAGAACAAGTCCTCTATGTCTATTGAGAATGCCGTTTGTTACGTCTCGCCTACGACGCGCGGTATAGCCGGCGCGGATGCAACGGATGCCGCGGCTTCGTTCATCGCTGCCGCGACGCCTCCCGCCAAGCGCGTCCAGGCAGGTTTCAGTGCCACGTGTCGTCGTGCGTGCGTGTGTGTGTGTGTGTGCATGTTTTGCCCACGCTTGTCAAAGCGCGGCAGCCGGGGAGAGGAGCTCCCCAACTGGGAGGCGAGGAGGTCTGACCGGCGCCGGCCTGGCGGACGCGCCCGTCACGTCTGGACATGTTCAAGCGTCGCCGTATCGGACGCCTCTTCCCAAGCCGTTCCTTCTTGCCCTCGACTCCGACGGTATAAAAGACAGCTGCGCCGGACGCCAAGAAGAGACTTCGATTCCTTCCTTCGAGTAACGTGGTCGCCCTGACCGGCTGCTCTTTTGAGATGCCAGAATAAACAAGTTGTTCTGTTGCCAGTCGACTCGTCCTTTGCCGGGACCTTCGGATGTTTCCAGCTTTGCCTCAGGCCGCCAGGCCAACGCTACCCTTGGGGCTTGCAACCCTTTTGCAACAACTGGTTGCCAGCGGTGAGATCCCGACAACGGAGGCCAGCAGCGAAGATATGCGGTCAACTGTATGCTGAGCAGCACAACGACCATCCGGGAGCAGTGCAACGAGCCCTGTGTGATGACTGGTTGCCTGCAGCGGAACGACTGCGCTGAATTCTTGGCTGCGAGGTTTGGTGAGTGCGGGACTTTCTTCTTCTGAGTTTTGCCAGGCTTTTGTTAGTGTCAGAAACAGAGCTGGTAATTGTGTTGTCGTTGCTGCCGGGTTAGTTTGCGGCAAGACAATAGTAGGCAGTAGAGAAAGCAGCATTCGGAGCAGCCATGGATTTGAAGTCGTTGCGCAAACCGAAATTGCTGGAGCTTGCAAGAGAGTTGGGTCTGGATGTCTCAGACAAACTCAGAAAACCAGAACTGCTAAGGGCTATTCTTGAGTTGGAGGCTGAGGATGACGAGCTGTCGGAATGCCTTGAGACCATTGAGGAGCGCGAACGTAAAGAGCAGAAAGACGAGCGCGAACGTAAAGAGCAAAAAGAGAAAGAAGAGCGCGCTTTGGAAATGAAGCGTCTCGAGGTAGAGATGGAACGCGCTCGTAATGGAAGTCAGGCACACGGTGCAGGAGAACGGGTATCGTTCAAAATGACTGACCTGATGCGGCCGTTTAAGCTTGGAGAGGACATTGGTTTGTTCCTGGTTAACTTTGAGCGAACGTGCGAGAAGCAGGGGTTCTCTCGGGAAACGTGGCCACAGCGCTTGCTCACTTTGTTACCCGCCGAGGCGGCCGACGTAGTCGCTCGCTTGAAGAGAGAGGAGGCAGAGGATTTCGACCAAGTGAAATCAAGTCTGCTAAAAAAGTACAGGCTGTCAGCGGAGGCGTTCCGTCGGAAGTTTCGGGAAAATGAAAAAGGCAGAAATGAGTCATATACAGAGTTTGCCTACAGGCTTATGTCAAACATGCAGGAGTGGCTCAAAGAAGAGAAAGCGTTTGGTGACCACGAGAAAATTCTGCAGTGTTTCGGGCTGGAACAGTTTTATAGTCGGTTACCTGAGAACGTGCGGTACTGGGTCTTGGATAGGCCGGACGTTAGTACAGTGGCTAAAGCCGCCGAGCTAGCCGAGGAGTTTGTGACGCGTCGGGCTCGCGGAGCTAAGGACGGTCAAAAGGGTGAATTTGGCTCCAAGTCTGAGAGGCCGAAGTTCACACCCATGAGAGCAAGGGGGGACACGCGTAGTGCGGATGCGAGTGAAAGCAGTCCGACCGAACGTAAGGAGACGGCGGCAGCCGAAGCCGAACGCAGAAAGCGGTTCGAGGCGAGGCAAGCGCGCGTGTGTTATACGTGCCAGAAGCCGGGTCACTTTTCGGCGTAGTGTCCAGAAACAAAAAGAGAAGTCGTGTGTTTGTCATTATGTAGCACTGACGAGAACATGAAGCTTCTCGAGCCTTACATGCGAGACTTCCTCGTGAACGGGAAAGAGTGCCGAGTGCTTCGTGATTCCGCAGCTACAATGGATGTAGTTCACCCCTCTTACGTAGAACCCGATATGTTCACGGGCGAGTGCGCATGGATCAAGCAAGCAGTGGAAGCTCATAGCGTGTGTCTGCCCGTAGCAAAAGTGCTTATTGAAGGACCTTTCGGAGCAATTGAGACGGAGGCCGCAGTGTCATCTATGCTGCCCCCCCAGTACCCGTACCTATTTTCGAACAGGTCCGATCACCTCCTGCGCGAGAAGGGGCTTTTGTTTGGTGAGGCTAGCGTTCAGGCCTTAACCAGATCGAGAGCTCGGGAGCTCGCTGCAAAGGCGGTAGTTGCGGGGCCGACGTTGTCGAACAATGAGAAAGGGTCGGAGGCGCAGCAAGCTGATACTCAGAGTACGTCCGAACTGAATAAAATTGAGCCTGTAGCGTTGAAGGCACCAGGTACTGGAGAGGAAATGCCCGACAAGGGAAAGTTAGAAGAGCTTCCGGTCGAGCTTCCGGGACTAAGCTCAGTGACGAACAGGGAAGACACTGATCAGGTCATTAGTGACTTAATCATTAAAGCACCGCTGTCAGCTGAGCAGAAAACCGAACTACACCAACTCTTACAAGAGTTTCAAGGTCAGTTCTCTGAGAGGCCTGGTAGGACTTCTGTCCTTACTCATGATATAGAACTTACCTCCCCAGAGCCAGTACGATCCAAGGCGTACCGGGTGTCACCCCGCCAGCGCGATATTATTTATTTATTTATTTATTTAGCAAATACTGCCGGCCTGTGTTACAGGCCTTAGGCAGGAGTGGGGTACAAACATATTGATAAAAATAACAAGTACATTGCAAAAGAAGCAGATAGCGAACAGAGCAAAAACCAGTACATACAACATAAAATCGATTACAAAGACATAGAACATATAATGACATCGATCCTGGCAGCAAACGAATGCATCGGACTTGGCCCAAAACAAGGATACATAAGAGCCCTATACATCCTTCAGAGCTTGTAAAAATAAATCCACCGATTCGCAATTGACAACATCAGCAGGTAAACCATTCCACTTAATGATAGTATGGGGAAAGAACGAATACTTAAATACATTAGTTTTGCATGAAAACGCGGCAACTTTCTTGGTATGGTAAGAGCGTGTAGGGTGTCGAGATTTGTGCTCAACTAAAATTCCTTCCTCTATTGTTAGTTTATTGTGATAATACAAGTAGAATAACTTTAATTTTTCTCGATGACGACGCATGGCCAGGTGAGGAGGCTGAGGTAAAGAAAATGCTACAGCTCGGTGTTATTGAGGCAGGTGAGAGTGATTATACCTCCCCTTTGATTTTAGTTGAGGTACCGGGCAAGGAACCTCGTCCTTGCGTCGACTACCGCAGGCTTAATTCCATTACTAAGGATCAAATTTATCCGATCCCTAACATCGAGGAGCGCCTTGAGAAAGTTAGTAGCGCTCAGTTTATTTCCACCCTAGATCTTGTCAGGGGTTATTGGCAGGTTCCACTTACAGAAGGGGCTAGTAGGTATGCGGCGTTCATTTCACCAATGGGAACATTCCGTCCTAAAGTTTTGAGTTTTGGTTTGAAGAACGCGCCATACTGCTTTTCAAGCCTCATGGACAAAGTGTTGCGGGGACAGGAAGAATTCGCTTTACCGTATTTAGACGACGTAGCGATATTCTCCGCATCCTGGTCTGAGCATATGGCACACTTGCGGGCAGTGCTAACCCGCCTGCGCGAAGCGGGCTTGACAATCAAGGCTCCCAAGTGCCAATTAGCACAGGCCGAGGTTGCCTACCTCGGTCACGTGATTGGACAGGGTCGTCGCCGCCCCTCTGAAATAAAGGTGGCCGCTGTGCGAGACTTCCCGCAACCGCGCACGAAGACCGATATTCGGTCGTTCTTAGGTGTCGCCGGCTACTATCAGAGGTACATCCCCAGGTACTCCGATATCGCGGCTCCCCTGACGGATGCTCTAAGAAAAACAGAGCCCCAACAGTCGTCTGGAGCGAGACAAAGAAAAGAGCTTTTAGCGCCCTAAAGAGCGCCCTAACAAGCCAGCCTGTGCTACGATCGCCAGACTACACAAAAGGGTTCGTTGTTCAGTGCGATGCTAGTGAGCGAGGCATGGGCGTTGTACTGTGCCAAAGGGACAATGGAGAAGTGGAACACCCCGTCCTGTATGCTAGTCGTAAGCTGACCTGTCGTGAGCAGGCATACAGCGCCACCGAGAAAGAGTGTGCGTGTCTCGTGTGGGCCGTTCAGAAATTGTCATGCTACCTAGCCGGCTCGAGGTTTATCATTGAGACGGATCACTGCCCTCTCCAATGGCTGCAGACCATATCTCCCAAAAATGGCCGCCTCCTGCGCTGGAGCCTCGATTTGCAACAATATTCCTTTGAGGTGCGTTACTAAAAGGGGAGTCTCAACGGTAACGCCGATGGCTTAAGTCGAAGCCCCTAACGTAAGAATCCGCCTCAAAGTTGTTGGTTACTGATGTTTTCTTCCTGAGGCAGGATTTTTAACATATTGCTTTTGTTTAGTGTTTCAAAGTGATTATGTGCTTTCTAGTGCAATTTTCCAATTTGTGGACGCGTTCTGAGTGCTGCTTGACTACTGTAAGGAACTAGGCAGTAGTATAAAAGGGGAAAGAGCCTGGCAGAGCTTAGTGAGGGTTGTCTCGTGCTTGCTGACTGAGCGGTTGCGTTTCGGCGTAGTTCTAACGCTTGCTGGGAACGAGCACAAAAATGGCAACTCTCCTGAAGTGACTTTGCAGTGCCCTGTGTGATCCTGAACCTGAGAACGAGGCCTTCTCTGTTCGCTGCGCTCAAGCAACGTCGAGGGACGACCGGTTTCGTTTACGAGCATCATCGAGCGACATCCCTCTGGACAGCGGATGCAGTCCCCTGACCATCGGGATCTCCTTCTCCCGGCGGGGCGGTCTGTTACGTCTCGCTACGACGCGCGATATAGCCGGCGCGGATGCAACGGATGCCGCGGCTTCGTTCATCGCTGCCGCAACGCCTCCCGCTAAGCGCGTCCAGGCAGGTTTCAGTGCCACGTGTCGTCCGTGCGTGCGTGTGTGTGTGTGTGCATGTTTGCCCACCGCTTGTCAAAGCGCGGCAGCCGGGGAGAGGAGCTCCCCAACTGGGAGGCGAGGAGGTCTGACCGGCGTCGGCCTGGCGGACGCGCCCGTCACGTCTGGACATGTTCAAGCGTCGCCGTATCGGACGCCTCTTCCCAAGCCGTTCCTTCTTGCCCTCGACTCCGACGGTATAAAAGACAGCTGCGCCGGACGCCAAGAAGAGACTTCGATTCCTTCCTTCGAGCAACGTGGTCGCCCTGACCGGCTGCTCTTTTGAGATGCCAGAATAAACAAGTTGTTCTGTTGCAAGTCGACTCGTCCTTTGCCGGGACCTTCGGATGTTTCCAGCTTTGCCCCAGGCCGCCAGGCCAACGCTACCCTTGGGGCTTGCAAGCCAAGTGCAACACGTTGTGGCCGAGGTTATGACATCCAGCGTGGCAAGGAGTTCTTTTGAGCTCTGCACTAAAAACGGATCCGGTCCGACAACTTTGTCCAGGTGTTTCTTTAGAAAGTCCCCCCCCCCCCCCCATGCGCTGCCAGCTGTCCTTCTCTGAAACGATAACACGAAGAGGGCAATCTACCTTGTAGATTTTTTCTGTGAAGATAGCGTGCAGGAACCCATTTTGATCTTTCTTGACGTCTTTAGCTATTGATTCAAGCTGTACCTTCTTCAAAAGCCTCCTGGTAGCCTTCTTTTGTCTTTTTTCACAAAACCCTATCGGCCTGAAGTTCTTCGTTAACGCCTGTACAGTCTTTCCTTCATACATTCCAACTGGGATAACAACGAAGCCGCTTTATTTGTCGGCTTCGATGACTGTAAGGTCGTTGTCTTTCAAGTAGTTCACGATTTTCTTTAAAGGAGGGTTCTTTGGTGGACGTTCACTTAGAGTGCGGATGAGGCTGTCAACTCCGTCACCGATAAAACGTCCTTTATCTTGGTTAGTTGTGCTACGGGAAATTTGTCGCACTTTTGCTAGAAGCTCAGACCGGTTTGTCGGGTGGATGAAAGGAAAACTTCGGACCGTTTTCCAGGAGGCTCTGTATATTTCCAGGGATGTTGACGTTGCCTTCCACAGCGATGGTCCTGGCTGCATTGCTGGCACGCTTCCGAAACGGAAGGTTTGGCCTCACCTCAAAGGGCAGTTTTACATTCAGAAAAGTGGCATTTGCATTGGCTCATCCGTAACACTCGTTTTATGTAGTATTTTTCTCTCTTCTTTTGACCAGCGTTGCAGTGTTGTCTCTACGACGAACATATTGTGCGCATCATTAGGTACGTTGATGATTATCTCGTGATGGTAAACCTCTCTGCTTATTCTAGTCTGCCTGGTTCAGTGAGTAGGATCGTCGATATTTTTAAGTGTGAAGGAAAAGGACTTCATTTCACGCATGAATTGCCTAAGGGTAACCAAATCCAGTTTCTGGATGTCAATCTAGAATATACGCCCTCACATATCTGTTGGTCTTAAAGCACCAGAATGAACAAGCAGTTTCTACCCTTTCACAGTCCACATTCAATGTTGGTAAAAAGGGCAATCGTTCGCCTAGTCTGCCGTTCCGCCCTAGAAAAGTCTAGTCAGCACAAAATGAGTTTAAGTCTTAACCGTCAGAATGAGAGATTGCATGCTGCTCGGTATCCAGGGCAAATGATAGCCTGTATTTGTGAAAGCTTGCTACAGAGCATGAAGAATACAAACCTCCAAGCGAACGAAGAACGAAAACCTGTGTGTGTCATTCCTTACTTGCATCGTGTTTCACACAATTTAAAAAAAGATGCTAAAGAAAGTTGCAGGAAGATACGGCGTCCAACTTGTGTTTGCGGTGCCCTGTAAGCTTGCTAAACTGTGTGCTATCTTGAACAGAGAAGATAGACAGAAACGATGCACCTTAAATCACAGCCTCGAGCACGCAGAATGTGCCAAAGAAGTTATCTATCAGGTTCCATTGTCCTGTGGAAAGATGTACATCGGCCAAACTGGGCGAAGCTTCAATGAGAGAGCAGCTGAACGCGTTCGCAATCTGTCTAGCAACTCAGGAGGCAATTGAGCATTACACTGTAAAAAGTGCGAAAAAAGATTGCCACCCGTTTTTCAAGAGCACAATGTTCCTCGCTACAGCTAGAACCAAAACAGAAAAGGAAATAACTGAGGCCTTCTTAATCGCGAAGAATGCGAACAATTGAGTGAGCACATCGCCCATTCTGCTTTCGAATAACGAAATCTCGTTTTTGGAAAATAACACTTGAAACTGTTCTTTTTAATCCTGCACCATTGCTCTTGTGACTTGCTGTTTCCATCCTTCATAGATTTTATCCTGGTTTTAGCCTTAGTCATTTTCGCATCGCCTTTACCTTTGTTGATTGTTGTTTCCATAATTCACCCTCGGTTTCATGGTTTTAGCCTCGTTCTTAATCTTGTTTTGTATCATTCATATGGTTTCATTTTTATGCTTTTCTCCCTACTTTTTAGTGCTTGCACTTTTATGTTTTACTGTTGTTACTGTTGGTTTCACGTCTCATTTTTTTGCTTAGTAAGTTTTTCCTTCGTAATACATGGTTAGGCTGTCTTCGTTTTCGTTCTCTTTGAAGTTTTGGTTTCACCGTCAGGTTTTTATCTTCCACTCCACTTTTATCTAGATATCAAGAGTGTTTAGGCATGCATACATTTGGGGTTTTTTAGACTGGTTCTCCAGATTGGCTCTACTAAGCTCTTAAACTTAACTGCTGTGTTGGATCCGGGTTGTGTCACGTGGTGGGTTGGTGCGTTTAAAAAGAATGCTCGAAAGCGTTTTTAGAAGAAAATTTAGAAGTCTGCGCTGTTTTTTTACGTCTTTTCTTGTCTTTGTCCCTGTTTCTTTCGTGCAGTTTAATCATGAACGAGAAGCGCCAACTAGCCCGCCAGAAAACCCTTCTTCTGAATTCTTGTTTTAATTCATACCACGTTCTATATCTGGTTGCATTAAACTAGCTCCGTTTACGTCAACAAATATTGTCATGACCTTAACCAGACCTCTTGTTTTTACTTTAACTGACGCATTTGTCGTTGCCCTCCTCCCGGGCCATCAAGGTTCGCAGTAAGCTTTGCAAATTACTCCATTAACTCTGACGTGTTGGGGTCGCCGCCTATTGGCTTACCAGTGGGGCCATCGTGGGTAAAACCCAGCCGTGGTGCGGTCTGAATAAAGCAGTTTGTGTTCCGTTCCGGAGCAGCGTGGCTGCCTCGCTCTCTCTCCCAGCCATGGTGGCTGGTGGTCGCCTCCCGGCACGACAGCACGGGAACGCACATAACGAGGCATTTAATGCTGCAATTATTGACAGGTAATTGCCTAAAGAAAAATCTGGGTACCCATTTTATCTTCTTTGCAACACATTTTTTTTTATTACTTGTTATCATTGCATTAACTTGTATTGATATGAGCAGGCCTCAGCAGTGGATTTATGTGCTGCGGGAGAAATAAAGAGCTGTCGGTCCAGCTGCTCCCTTAGGGGAGCGTTGATGAGGCTTGTTAGAAGTGGGGCTTCTCTCCCGTAGCAGGCCACCGGTGTTGGGGGATTGCGCTTCGATCCCACCGCTGCCACCAGTTGTTAGATGCGGGCCCCTGCTTCGCCTGTGCCGTCTCTCGCCAAGGTCGGTGTCCCCGGGTTCCGGATCGGGAGACTGCTGTAGTGGGGTTGACGAAGAGATGAGAGGGTCTTCGAGGTGAAGAAGAGACTGAAGGGTTTATTTACATTTATACAAAGATTGAAAGAGTGAATCGGGAGCTGGCGAACACACGCCAGATCGCTGCTTAAATAGGGTCCGCTGTCCCCAGGTTCCTAGTTGGGGAATATAGTTCATTAAAAATGCGTCGAATCACTGTGATGTAGATCACGTGTCCAGTCTTCCGGGTCCGCCCCCAGCCCCACACTCTTGCCACTTCTGGCAGATTAGTGTCCACGCTTCAGTGATGAATAGCCCGAAGGGGGTCCCATTGAGAGCGTCGAAGGTCATCACCTGCACTTCACAGCGGTAGCGTGGGGCGAATGGATCCCACCGCAGTTCGCAGAAGCTTTCACGTATGGGTGTGGGAAAGCACAGTCTAAGTCGAAGTTGTTTTCGAAGCACGAAGATTCCAGAGACGTTGGCTTAGTCAAACCCGGCCGCATTTGTCACGGCTGATTTGCAGTTCCGCCGCTCGCCGGCTCCCCGTCGTCCCCTCCGGGAGAAAAATGTCCCGGGTGGGTCCGGCGTTGAGAACAAAAGACAGGTTCACTAAAGCCGTTCTCAGACAGCGGGGAGCCGTTTCACCCCTTAAACAGCAGGGGGGGGGGGGGGGGAATGACCCTTGTAGACGCCACCACCTGCACTCGTAGCACTGCAACCACCTCGACGGCCCTTTGAAGCCTCGGTAGATTGATGATTCCCAGTGGCTTTAATATTCTTGGCATGTTGGCGTCTCCAAACGTAACAGCTCCTCCGCGGCCAGGACAATCTCGATCGGCCAGTGGTCACAATCACTGGTCGAGGAGAGATGACTTGAGTTGTAGCGTGGGAGGCCCTTCTTCATCTTGTCTGCAAGCACAGAGTAGAGTCCTAAACCTCGGACAACGGAGGAATTAGTCGAAATCAGCCACTCAATATGGCGCCACTCCCCAGGCAGTGCACGAAATTCACCCGAGAGCCGCCAGGCTGTTATGCAATACTACTGCGGTGTCAATGTAAACGTAAGCACAAAATTTTGTAGCTGACAGCAATAATCTCGGCTACTAGGAACAGCTTCCATGTCTGCCAAATTTGCTGGCAAAGCCCGATTCGCCGAACACGGCTTGAAGCGAGGTGGAAAATTTGGAAGCAATAGAAAAAGGATAATAGGACACCACGCCAAAACAAAGCTATCTAGTACCTAAACAAATACAAAAAGGCACCGAATTGCCACCGAACGGATACCTCAATTATGGGAATAACCTGCTCAATCCGTCGGCATTTCCATGACATTTGCCCCTTTTGTATCGCACAGAAAAGTTATATTGCTGGAGGGCTAGACTCCATCGTAGCAAGCGGCCATTCTTGGGCGACATTTGACGCAGCCATGTAAGCGGACAATGATCTGTCTCGAAAGTAAATTTCGCCCCGTAAACTTAACAGGCTAGCTTCTGTGCGGCCCAAACCAGACAAGCGCATTCCTTTTCCGAAGCGCTGTAGGCTTCTTCCCTTACGGTTAACTTCCTGCTGGCATAAAGGATAGGGTGCTCCTCATTGTCGTCTCCGACTTGGCTTAATACGACCCCCATACCCCGGTCGCTGGCGTCACACTGGATCACAAATTCCTTGCTGTAGTCCGGCGCGCGTAACACGGGCCGCGAAACCAGCACGCTCTTCAAGCTCTGATACGAAATTTCTTTTGCTGCGTCCCAGATAACGCTATTCGGCTTTTCCTTGCGAAGCGCATCGGTCAAAGGACTTGCTAGCTGTGAATAGTTGGGTATGTACCTTTGGTAGTACCCCACAAGACCGAGAAATGACAGTACATCCGTCTTAGTTCGGGGCTGCGGGAATTCAGCGATAGGGGCTATCTTGAGGTCTGACGGTCTCCTCGTCCCTCTACCGACAACATGACCAAGATAGGTGACATGTGAGCAGCCAAAACTACATTTTTCGGCCTTAATGGTTAGCCCAGCGTCCCTCAAACTCGTCAGTACCCTCCTGAGATGGGAAACATGGTCTTCCCAAGAGTTAGAAAAAATGGCCACAAATTTACGTACTTTCATTGCCTCTGCAATGCGTTAGCTACACTATCGCGAATGAGACAAACGTTTGGTATCTAACTATGGCCCCCAACAAAACTTGTCGTCCGGTATTTGCTAAAGATACAAAGCGAAACATGTGCTCAAAATTCAAACATAAAGAAATTGGTTTGCTCGGAGCGGTTCTACATAAGCAAACAGCTCATCATCAACTCGGGAAATGTCTTCGCTGAACTCCTGTGAGTGCCTTTATCACTTGCTTGCATCTCAAATTGACACACGTCCTTTCTAACTCAATAGCACAATTACCTTTATTTAAGTGTTAAGAAAACAGTGACACTTAATCAAATCAAAAATTTTTTTAACCTAAAACAAAGTAGCATTTCCTTCCCAGATTTTACACGCACCCACAAAAAAGAGGAATAAAAAGAAACAGCTACTTCGAATTGCTACGCGGGGTCAAACATGGCTCACCACCCCCGCGTCGAAAGGATTAGTCCTTCAGCCGCGCCCGCCGGGGTCGCGCTCTGACTGATTGTACGACTGTCAACTCGTGACAAAGGGTAACTGAAAGAAGACATTCCTGATCGCTACTGTCATCTCCACAGCCCCTCGACGCGCTCAGTAGGCCCCAGTAGCCCATGCAGTGCCGATAACCGATTCCGGGCGACGGACAGCGACCGGAGCGAGAAGCTGCTCTCTGTTCTCGCCCCAAGCAAGCCCGCCTACCCTTTCGCCCTGCGCGCTTCCTCGAATACAGTGCGGAAAGTGCAGGACCCATCCTTGTCAGTTGTGGGCGCTGAACACGCCTGCATGCGTGATCTCTATTGCTCGACCCCTGAGCTCGCATGCGCCGGGTGTACCGCAATCTAGCGCCCTCTGATCTTTCCTGCCACTTTGCCTTTTTCTTTACCGCCTTTCTGTCAGGTCGGGGTTGTCTGGGTCTTAACGCTGGCCGATGCCCTTTCAAGAACCTCGCTCCTGTCCTGCTTGCAAGATGCGCTTTTCTCTCTCTGTTACTGCGGTCACCTTTAGAAGCACCTGCGCGTGCCGCCTGACCAGTAACTTTAGCTGCAAAATTACAAGGTTCCATGCGGGAAGTCTTTTCTTTCCCTTCTGCCGCACTTATATCTGTGCTAACGTTAGCACCTGTCTGCGCTCCTGGATTTAGGGCTTGGCATTTTTACCGTTTTTTCTTGGTCCGTGCCCTCTTCCTGTTTTTACGCCTAGACCCTTCCGTTTGCGTCTCCTGATCACAACTAGATTGATCTAGCTCTAAAGAGTCACCTCGGAGACATTCATCCAATTGCAAACTGGCCGCTTTGCCTTCGCAGGTCAGTGTCAGCTCCACACCGCTGACAGACGGACCTTCTGCTGCCCCCGAGTTGGGCAGTTCGCTTTCCTGAAGGCAGTCCTCCACCGCCCGCTTATCGGCCTGAGCGCTTACCGCTGAAACGACCTGCTCGCCTGCAATGGAGCTATCCTCCTCTGTCTCCCCGTGGCTTTCGATACCGCGTTTCAACATTACAGCTCCGCAGCCTTCCTGACGGTTGTGCGCTGTTTCACAATAATGTTTTATGTCGTCACGTCTGTCCAACTGGAACGATCCGGCCTGACTCGCTCTCTCTGGAGTCCTGCCTCTCAAGATCTCATCATCCAGTTTCTTTAGCTCATACGTGTGCGCTGTTTCACAATACTGTTTTATGTCGTCACGTCTGTCCAACTGGAACGATCCGGCCTGACTCGCTCTCTCTGGAGCCTTGGCTCTCGAGATCTCATCTTCCAGTTCCTTTCTCTCATGCGCAAGCTGCAACCTTCTGAGCTCCCATTTCTTTTTCTCTGCCGCTAGCCTTTGTTCCTCTATGTTTCTCCGCTCATCTTCCTTTTTCTTTTGCTCATCTTCCTTTTTCTTTCGCTCAGCTTTGAGGAGTTCCCACGTATCGGTAATTATTCCTTCCTCGGCGGTTTCCAAGAGCAATTTGCAAATGTCCGTCTTTTTGATCTTAACCTCTACATCTACACCCAACTCTTCGCACAAGGACAGCAAATCTGACCTTAGCAACTTCATGAGGTCCATGTTTGCTGCTCTGAGCCTTGACTTTGCTGAACAACTGTTGACGTGAGCTACACGCACTCAGACTCACTGATCAACTTCCCTCGATTCCCAGCAGTTGAATGTATTAACCCAAACAATTGAAGCCTGGCGAATCTCAAGCAAAGTTCAAGCACTCACCCACGGAAGCAACACCCCGCCGCATGGTCGATCCAACCGCTGCCAACCAGTTGTTAGAAGTGGGGCTTCTCTCCCGTAGCAGGCCACCGGTGTTGGGGGATTGCGCTTCGATCCCACCGCTGCCACCAGTTGTTAGATGCGGGCCACTGGTTCGCCTGTGCCGTCTCTCGCCAAGGTCGGTGTCCCCGGGTTCCGGATCGGGAGACTGCTGTAGTGGGGTTGACGAAGAGATGAGAGGGTCTTCGAGGTGAAGAAGAGACTGAAGGGTTTATTTACATTTATACAAAGATTGAAAGAGTGAATCGGGAGCTGGCGAACACACGCCAGAACGCTGCTTAAATAGGGTCCGCTGTCCCCAGGTTCCTAGTTGGGGAATATAGTTCATTAAAAATGCGTCGAATCACTGTGATGTAGATCACGTGTCCAGTCTTCCGGGTCCGCCCCCAGCCCCACACTCTTGCCACTTCTGGCAGATTAGTGTCCACGCTTCAGTGATGAATAGCCCGAAGGGGGTCCCATTGAGAGCGTCGAAGGTCATCACCTGCACTTCACAGCGGTAGCGTGGGGCGAATGGATCCCACCGCAGTTCGCAGAAGCTTTCACGTATGGGTGTGGGAAAGCACAGTCTAAGTCGAAGTTGTTTTCGAAGCACGAAGATTCCAGAGACGTCGGCTTAGTCAAACCCGGCCGCATTTGTCACGGCTGATTTGCAGTTCCGCCGCTCGCCGGCTCCCCGTCGTCCCCTCCGGGAGAAAAATGTCCCGGGTGGGTCCGGCGTTGAGAACAAAAGACAGGTTCACTAAAGCCGTTCTCAGACAGCGGGGAGCCGTTTCACCCCTTAAACAGCAGGGGGGGGGGGGGGGGGGAATGACCCTTGTAGACGCCACCACCTGCACTCGTAGCGCTGCAACCACCTCGACGGCCCTTTGAAGCCTCGGTAGATTGATGATTCCCAGTGGCTTTAATATTCTTGGCATGTTGGCGTCTCCAAACGTAACAGGCTGCTATCGCTGTGCGGCTGTGCTTACAAGCATTGTATCTGACGCAGTTTGTGCCTTCATATTTTGATTCGTTTGATTTAGAGAGGGTCACTATGGCACTCTGACAAACTGTCTCACCTTCGTACTGTTTGTTCATACATTTTACCCCGCACGCCTGCTACAGCTCCAAATGGTGCTACATAGTCCAAAAACAGATAGATAAAATAAACAACAAATAAAGGTAAGTTAGTTTCTCTTAGCGGCCCGAAAGGAAACAAACATGCACAAGTTATATTGCAATGTGCTTGTGCTAGCGCTTTTGAGAACAAAACCTGTCTGAATTTTTGTACAGACCAGTCAAGCAACGCAAGAAATAATCTTCACATTTGATAGCATGCAGGTTATCTTTGCATGACTGTAATGAGTAAATATCTCTATTTAGTAGCCCAATTAGGCATAACATGTTAACGTCAGTTCCTGTGTATATCACTAATTCTTCAAATGTGGGGGCAGAATTTAGCACAACAGCATGTTATAGCTTTTGCAGCGATAACTACATTATGGTAGCATTTCGAGCCTTCAGCGTAGCGGCGCCGCTACCCTGTGGCTGCGCCGCCACGCTGTCATGTGGGTGGTCACGTGGTGCGGAGCAGCTGCCGGCGGCGGCGCCGTGGCTGATCACGTGGTTCGTCACGTGGTTGGTCACGTGACCAAGTTCCACTCGGCCAGCTGTAGCTATCGGGTCACTCCAGTTTAACCAGAGCTAAACCACCGCCAATTTTTCTTGTTCAAGGAAGCATTGCATTTATTTCTATTCTTGTGCCTGTTGCGTATGCTGTTACTCAGGAACCTGATCAAACACAATGCATTCGCCGCCTATTTAGAGGAGGTATTCCGGGGCCTGAATTGGGAATAGTTGGGGATAAAAGTTAATGGAAAATATCTAAATAATCTGCGATTCGCTGATAATATTGCCTTGCTGAGCCGCTCATGAGATGAACTGCAATGCATGATCAATGATTTAGACGGGCAGAGCAAAACAGTGGGTCTAAAAGTTAACATGCAGAAAACCAAAGTAATGTTCGACAGCCTAGAAAGGGAACAGCAGTTCACAATTGGAAGCGAGGTGCAGGATGTGGTAAAGGTCTACTTAGGGCAGGTAGTGACAACTGATCCGGATCATGAGAGGGAAATAACTAGAAGGATAAGAACGGGGTGGAGCGCATATGGTAGGTTCTCTCAGATCATGAATAGCAACAGGGCAGAAAACTGAGCTAGTTGGTATACGTTCCTTATGATAAATCCAGGTACTCACAAACAACGACACAGAGGGGACACAGCACTTTGTCTCCTCTGTGTTGCTGTTTGTAAGTGCCTGGATTTATCATCATGAATCGCAGTTTACCAATATCCCTCAAGAGGAAAGTGTACAACAGCTGTATCTTGCCGGTACTCACCTACGGGGCAGAAAAGTGGAGGCTAACGAAAAGGGTTCAGCTTAAGTTAAGGCCAATTCAGCGAGCCATGGAAAGAAAAATGATAGATGTAACGTTAAGAGACCAGAAGCGGGCAGAGTGGGTGAGGAAGCAAACGCGGGTTAATGACATCCTAGTCCAAATCAAGAGGAAGAAATGGGCTTGCGCAGGGCATGTAATCCGAAGGCGAGACAACCGCTGGTCCTTAAGGGTAACGGAGTGGATTCCAAGAGAAGGCAAGCGTAGTAGGGGGCGGCAGCAGGTTACATCGACGGATGAGATTAAGAAGTTCGCAGGCATAGGGTGGGCGCCGCTGGCAAAGGACCAGGTTAATTTGAGAGACATGGGAGAGGCCTCTGCCCTGCTGTAGGTGTAGTCAGGATAATGCTAATGAGGACGATGATGATCAAACCCGCTCGGAGTGCTGCGTTTTAGTGCACATTTAACTCATTGTTGCCTCTCATTGTTTGATTCTGAAAGAGGTCACTATAACTGTATACCTAGAATCGTTTTTTTACGTAGTTCTCTTGCCACTGCATTCCGCCATGGAGGAAGCTACCTATTGGCGCTGTTATTGCACAAAACTCACCACTAGGACACCATTTCTTCCCGCTGGTGATGCAGACACGTGACAGCAAGGAGGCTGCCTGATATTGCGGACAACTGACAGGATGGCACACCAAATAGCACACTAACCAGGTCACTTCAGTATCCTTGTGTTAATGTACGTTTATTAAAATCAGCTCAAAACATGATACCTAAATCGTTGTGGACTTTTAGCATACATTTAGCATCGTTTGTGTAGAAGAAGCACACAAAAGACAGCACACAGAGAAAGAATAACACCTGTCCATTTAGCATCGTGCGTCACTTCTATTCTTTGCTGTTTACAGCCTTTAATGATAGTCTTCAGACAAGTAAGCATTGTTTCACTCTGAGGGATTTTTCGGCTATGTTGAGAGGTAAACAGCCATATCATTAGGAATATTGAGTCCAAACATGCGATTTATAGTAGTGTCAAGGGTCGAAAATAAAATGCAGCTATGCTGCTCGTCAAAGGTAAAAGCACGCATCCAGTTACAATCAGCAAAACGTATGTATGCAGTTACAAGCTGCTGCACTTCAAGCTTGCTAATGGGTGCTTCAATCTTTCACTTTGCGACAAGTTTATTTGGCTGCCTGGACAGTTCTGGATTAACTAGCATGTCATGAAGGTAAAAGGGAACCATGCTTGGTTTCTTGCTGTTTAAGCAACAGTGCTTCACGGAGCGTGTATGTGTGTGTATTCACAGAGTTTCTTCCAAAGGTGTGTTATATGGCTCATGGAACCTTCAAGTTACAGAAGAAATTATTTCACTTCTGTGTTGTGCAGGAAGTGAGCAGTGCATATATATATATATATGTGTGTGTGTGTGTGTGTGTGTGTGTGTGTGTGTGTGTGTGTGTGTGTGTGTGTGTGTGTGTGTGTGTGTGTGTGTGTGTGTGTGTGTGTGTGTGTGTGTGTGTGTGTGTGTGTGTGTGTGTGTGTGTGTGTGTGTGTGTGTGTGTGTGTGTGTGTGTGTGTGTGTGTGTGTGTGTGTGTGTGTGTGTGTGCATTCACAGAGTTTCTTCCAAAGTTTTGTTATATGGCTCATGGAACCTTGAAGTTACAGAAGAAATTATTTCACTTCTGTGTTGTGCAGGAAGTGAGCAGTGCATATATATATATATATATATATATAGTTGTGAGAACATGAGGTACTTCACTGCTTAAAACAATATACATCGAAGTATACGCTTCGTTTAAGGAAACATTTTTATTCTACTCGGCGTTTCGATTGGAGGGCCGATCATTTTTGAAAAACATCCGTCCTCCGATCGATACGTCGAGTAAAATAAAAATGTTTCCTTAAACGGAGCGTATACTTCGATGTGTGTGTGTACATTGTAGCGAACCATGACGGCCGCGCCTGATGCCGCATAGGCAGATCATTCACCAAGCGCC
This sequence comes from Amblyomma americanum, assembly GCF_052857255.1. NCBI lineage: Eukaryota > Metazoa > Arthropoda > Arachnida > Ixodida > Ixodidae > Amblyomma > Amblyomma americanum. The sequence continues at coordinate 234,268,812 of NC_135498.1, forward strand.
GATGAAGACGAAGCGCCGATGAAAGACGAAGTTTCGCCGCGCTGCACGAGATCGCTTGGTTTTTGGACTGGCCGTCGGCGCTGCCCACTGTTCTGCTCACAGTTTAGTGTCGCTCGCCGTGAACTCTTTCCCTTGACCTATTTGTGTACAAACCCCATTTCGCTTGGTGGAGGTGCGGATTTGCTGACACCGTGCAGCTTCGAAGTCGTACGCTTCCAGTCGTCACCATGCCCAAAGATTCCAGCCCCACTTCTGCCGCACGGCCGCCGACCGTCGTCTGCGCTGTAGCTTTGCGCCAGCGCGATCCTGCTGTATTCAGTGGAACCGGGGACCATGACGTCGAGGATTGGTTAACATCGCACGAGCGGGTAAGCACCCATAACAAATCGGACGATGCCCTCAAACTGAACAACGTCATCTACTATCTTACGGACGTTGCGAATCTGTGGTACCGCAACCATGAGGCTGACATCACATTGTGGTTCACCTTCACGCAGAATTTCGCCGACGTCTTCGGCCGACCTGCGGTGCGCAAGTTGCGCGCCGAGCAACGCCTACGTGCTCGGGCTCAGCTGCCTGTGAAAATTTCACCAGCTGCATTGAGGATGTGGTGGGCCTGTGTAGGCGTGTGGGTTCTTCGATGCCGGAGCGCGCCAGGATCGATCACATCCTGAAGGGCATCGACGACGACGCGTTTCAGATGCTTCTGGCCAAAAATTCAGCAACCTTCGTCGACGTCCTTGCCCAATGCCAAAGCTACGACGAACTATGCGAGCGCCGTCTTCACACTCGCTCTCCACTCTCGCACCCGGAGCCTCTGGGGGCATTGACGTCTAACTCCAACCACTCGCCACTGTTACCCCAGATAAGGCAAATTGTTCGCGAAGAAGTTCCTCGTCAGCTCTCTCTCGTCCACCCGAGTCCTGACGCTCCCTCTCCTCTTGTGCCTTCGCTTCAGCGCGTCATCCGAGAACAAGTCGCCGAGGCTCTTCCTACCTTGCCTGAAGTTCCTTCCGTCCCTCCTCTGTCGTACGCTGAAGCCGCGCCACATTATAGCCCCTCCACTACTGTGGCGGCGCCCTTGACGTTCGCCGCCGTGGCTGCGCGGCCTCGTCCTGAGGCGTTTTCACCCAGTCCGCCTGTCCTGCGTCCGGCACCGGTACCCGCTTCATCCTCCCTCTTCGCCACATTACAACCCTTGGCGCACACCGGACAATCAGCCTATATGCTTTTCGTGCGGTTTCCCCGGCCACGTGGCCCGCCACTGTCGTCGCCGCAGGGTCACCCCTACAGCATTTGCGCCTTCTGCCAGCTCACCCCAGCTGCTTCGGGCTGCTCCACCTCCGGAAGCGTACGCCAGCGACCAGCGTCCGTATACGACCCGTCGATCCCCGTCCCCACGTCGCCGTTCACTGTCGCCTATGCGCCGTCACCCTACGTCCCCTGCGGAGGGAAACTACGTTCCGCAGTTCCAGAGGCCAGAACTGCGAGCTCTTCGAACATTTCAAGGCCTCATCGTTCTCCCACGAACATTCTAGTGGTGGCTGTCGACGGTCTGTCTGTGCCCGCGCTTGTCGACACGAGTGCTGCTGTGTCAGTGATTGAAGAGAGACAATGCCGTCGCCTGCGGAAAGTGCCGACGCCATTTTCTGGTTTGTCGCTTCCCACTTCAAACGAAAAGCGGATCGCACCTTTGGCCACATGCACAGCGCGGGTTGTCATCGCTGACATTTTGTACAGTGTCGAATTTTTGGTCTTGCCGTCTTGTTCCCACGACGTGTTCCCACGACGAGCATCTCAGCTTTTAGTGCTGAGATGCTTGAGTGGTAGGAATAATTTGATAGAATGAATCGTGTTGCGCGGTTCTGAACCAATTCGAGGGCGTTAGTAAGATTAACGTGGTGCGGATCAAAAATAGCGTTAGCATACTCAAGCTTGGGACGCACAAAGGTTTGAAAAGCAAGCTGTTTAATAGGGGGAGGAGCGAGTGAAAGGTTACGGCGTAAATAACCTAGAGCACAATTAGCAGAATTTATTATGTGATTAATATGACAGGTCCAAGCTAGGTCACGCGAGATATGCACACCAAGATATTTGAATGATTCGGATGTTCCAATCTGCAGGTTATTAATATTATAATTAGGCGCTACGTAATTACGACGATGGTGAATGGACATTAACACGGTTTTAGAAATATTTAATGACATCAGCCATGTTTTACACCAGTCCTGTATGCGAATAAGGTCAGTTTGTAATGCGAGATGGGCGGTGGAGTTAGTAATGCTTCGGTAAACGACACAGTCATCGGCAAAGAGTCGGATATGAGAAGAAATGTTACACGGTAGGTCATTAATATATATCAAGAAAAGGAGGGGCCCGAGTACCGTTCCTTGAGGTACCCCTGAGAGCACAGGTGTTAAGGATGAAGAGTGTGAATTGGCATATACGAACTGCTGACGGTTAGATAAAAACCCTCGAATCCAGTTCAGAACACATGGATGAATATTAAGGCGCGATAACTTTAGTAAGAGACGACCATGGGGAACCTTATCGAACGCTTTTTCGAAGTCTAAAAACACTGCATCAGTCGGGATATTACGATCAAGGTTTAAATGTAAGTCGTGCAGGAAGAGTGCCAGTTGGGTGTCACAGGAATGATTCTTGCGAAAACCATGCTGGCTTGAGTGAAAAAAATGAACGGACGATAGGAAGGTAGCAATATGCGAGTATAAAACATGCTCCATTATTTTACAAGAAACGCTTGTTATGGAAATCGGGCGGCAGTTACTCGGCGATGATCGGCTTCCTTTCTTGAAGACTGGGATGACCTTGCCCACCTGCCAGTCACGTGGAATCGAACCGGTGTTCAGAATTTTCTGGAATATGAGCGATAAGAACAGGCTACACGTATGTTTAGTATTTTTTAGCACTTTGGCGTTGATACCGTCCACTCCAGTAGATGACGAGTTCTTCAGTGACTCAATTACCTTGACTATGCCGACGGAATGAAATGTGATATTTTGCATGAGCGGGTGCCTAAAATATGGTGGATCTGGAAGATTGTCAAGGGGTTCATTAGTAAATACCGAACTGAATACTGTGTTAAGAACATCTGCAACCTCAGTGTCGGGAATAGGAGATCCAGAGCTACTGTTAAGTGAAATCTCATTACATTGATTAGGGCTAATGGTTTTCCAAAATCGTTTTGGGTTAGTCTGCAGCATAGATGGTAAAGTAGTAGAAAAAAAACTTCCGTTTAGTCTGAGCGGTTAACTTGTCGTATTCTTTTGCGACAGCATGATACTTCTGCCATGTGGAAGAAGAGTTAGACAGCTTGGCCGACCGGAACAGGCGTTTTTTCTTATTATTGAGTCGTTTGAGTGATACATTAAACCATGGTGATGCTATTCTTTCTGATATAGTAATGGTTGGAATGTAAAGACTTATAAGCCGATGCATCTCTGTTTTGAAAAGTAACCAGTTTGACTCGAGAGAATGTAGTGGAAAGTTAGCAGCGAAGGTGTCGAAGTAATCTGATAATTCACGGTTCATGCTGGCATAGTCTCCTTTATCATAAAGCGTAAGTGTTTTTTTATTTTTTTGTTTCTTTAGTACGTTGCAATAAAAAGAAGTATGTATCGTCAAATGATCGCTGAGACCGCGCAACAAGGTGATAGGAGTAAAATTATCAGGATGCGTTGTTAATACGTGATCTAGAACGTTGGACGAGTGGTCAGTAACGCGTGTGGGATCAGTGACGAGTTGAGTTAAGCCAAAAGTCATACACGTCTTTAAGAAATCGCTAGCCTGGCTGCTTTTCGATAATGTAGCGGCGGGATTAGACCAATCTATTGTGGGAAAATTAAAATCACCGAAGAGAAGGATAGGGCTAAGTGGATATGTTTTAGTTAACACATTTAAGGCATCATGAAATAAGGGGGTGAAAGAACTGTCAGCATTAGGAGGGCGGTAACAAATACCAATGAGGATGGGCGAATGTGTAGTAGTGCATCGAAGCCAAATCATTTCCAGTTGTGAAGGGAGGTTAACAAATGAGCAATGCAGATCCCGTTTAGTGGCGAGCAATACACCCCCACCGAGCGAGTTATCGGGTCTATCCATCCGGAATATCTGAAAATCTGGGAGAAATGGAAGAATCTCAGAATCGTGAACTGATGCGTTAAGCCATGTTTCAGTTAGTAGTAAGATATCGCATGAAGATGAACCTATTAAACTGCACAATGAATCGAGCTTGGGAACAACACTTCGAATGTTAGCAAGCAGAAATGATAAAGGGTGACGATTCGGCGAACGGGGTTCACAATTTGGTTTTAATGGTGGCTACAAGCTGTCCTCAACGACATGGTTAGAAACATGGTCGAAATGGTACGTTTTTTCACTTGTGACAAGCTTTTCATTTCGCAACTTGTATTTCAGTTTTCGAGCCTTTCCAAATTTGATGAGGTGTTTCTGGGCAAGGCGCGTGCTGGGAGCACGCCGATTTCACCACGCACCTCGCACGCTTACGACAGGTTTTCACTTGTTTGACTGAGGCCGGCCTGGAGCTGAATCTCAAGAAGTGCCACTTCGCCGCTCGGAAGTTGATCATCATGGAGCACATCGTCTCCAAGGAAGGCATTCTCCCTGACCCGGCCAAGCTCCGTGCTGTGGCGCAATTTCCTAAACCTCTGTCGCTCAAGCAACTTCGAAGCTTCATAGGTTTGTGCTCCTATTTCCGGCGCTTCGTACGCAATTTCGCGTCGATAATTGGGCCACTGACGAAGCTACTTGGCGGAAACAATGACTTGTCTGGCTGGTCGGCCGAGTGCGACGAAGCGTTCACTACCCTGCGCCATTTTTTGACTTCGCCGTCAATACTCCGACACTATGCCCCAACAGCACCTACCGAGGTCCATACGGACGCGAGTGGCGTTGGCCTTGGAGCTGTCTTGGCTCAGCGAAAAGATGGGTTTGAAGAATACGTAGTTGCGTATGCGAGTCGCGTGCTCACCAAAACTGAATCGAACTATTCGGTCAGAGAAGGAATGTTTAGCTATTGCACGGGCACTAACGAAATTCCGGCCCTATCTGTACGGTCGCCGGTTTGACGTCGTCACGGACAACCATGCGCTCTGCTGGTTATTGTCTATTAAAGATCCATCCGGTCGCCTCGCTCGATGTTCTCTTCGCCTTCAAGAGTTTGATATACGCGTCATCTACCGTTCCGGCCGTAAGCATATGGACGCCGATGCTTTGTCTCGGTCTCCCATTCCCAGCGATGCTGCCTGCTCCTCGGCGACAGATCCTGTGCTTTCGTCTCTCACCATCGCTGATATGCCTGCGGAGCAGCGGGAAGACCTGTGGCTTGCTTCCCTAATAGACGCCGTGTCTTCGTCATAAAACGTTGGGCCTTCAAGAAGCGTACGGCATCAAGCTCCGAATTTTGCCCTCCGGGACGGCCTTCTATACCGCCGCAACTACATGCCTGATGGTCGGCGGTGGCTTCTCGCGATTCCCCGCCATTTACGATCTCAAATTTGCGCCTCTTATCACACCGACCCTCAGTGTGCGCACACTGGTGTGCTGAAAACATTCAGAAGACTTTCTCAGCGTTACTACCGGCGTGGCATGTTCGGAAATACGTTCGATCGTGCATCGCCTGTCAGCGGCGGAAGACCTCCGCTCCTCGTGTGACCGGCCCATTGCAACCACTTCCTTGCCCGGCACGGCCCTTCGATCGTGTTGGCGTTGACCTTTACGGCCCGCTTCCCTGTACGGTCTCTGGGAACCGCTGGATTATCGTCGGCGTCGACCACCTCACCCGGTATGCCGAGAGAGCCGCCCTTACTGCTGCTACTGCCCGCTAAGTTGCGATGTTCCTGCTGCATCATTTTTTTCTTCGCCATGGCGCGCCGCGCGAGACCTTAAGTGAAAGAGGCCGCGTCTTCCTTTCCCACGTGATTGAAGCTCTGCTTACCGAATGTTGCATCGTAAATCGGACCACCACTGCCTACCATCCCCAAACTAACGGGCTAACCGAGCGCTTCAATCGTACCCTCGGAGACATGCTCATGATGTACGTCGCAGCGGATCAGCCCAACTGGGACGCTGTCCTTCCTTTCGTGACGTACGCGTACAACACCGCCACGTAGTCAGCCATCGGTTTTACCCCTTTCTTCCTGCTGTATGGGCGTGAGCCGTCGTCCACGCTGAATACCATCTTGCCGTATATTCCTGACGCCTCCGAGTGGACGCCCCTCTCCGAAGTCGCAAAGCATGCGGAGAAATGCCGCCAGTTGGCGCGATCTTTTACTTCGGCATCCCAAGGCCGCCAAAAGCATCGTCACGATAACGATAACAGGCAACACGTTTTTCAGATAGGATCCCTAGTGTGTCTCTGGGTTCCAGGCACACCACCAGGATTGTCGTGGAAATTCCGTACAGAATACCACGGTCCTTATCGCGTTGTCCAGCAAACGTCGCCTGTGAATTACATCGTGGAGCCGCTCAACCCCTCTTCGGACTTGCGCCATCGCGGCGGAGAAACCGTCCACGTCAGCCGCCTGAAGACCTATTACGACCCGCTCCTCTTGTCCTCGCCATAGATCGCCAGGGTGGCTCCTCTTCGTTCCCGGAGCAGTTGTAGCGAGCCATGACGGCCGCGCCTGATGCCGCATAGTTGTTCTTGTTAGCCTATCAAAAGATGACACATACCCACACTGGGGGATCGGCCAAGAATCGGGTGGCTGTTCACCTGAACGCAGTTAATAAAAAGGAAAAGCACGTGGGAGCGCAACACCGGTGAATTCTTTCTCATGAACAGAAAAGGGATGATAATTTTTATTTCATAATTGTAAGAATAATAATAAAGAGAGGGATTAAATATTAATGATTAAGTCAAAATGTAATAATTGATAGAAGAGAAAGTTTTGGAACACTTAGCAAGGCAGTCGCTGAGATTCTATCAGGAAGTTTAGAGCAGCGGTACAAACAGATCTGTGGCTGAACCCAAATGTGGTGGCGCCAAATGATAGCAAGAGCGGGCTGCTCAAACTAAGGCCAAAATGCTGCAAGGGCTCCTCCAGCAACCTTTTTCTCAGGGAGTTGAATCGGCGACAATACAGCCAAAAATGTTTTATAGATTCAGGCTCACGGCAAAATGCACAAAGGGGAGAGAGCGCCAAACCCCACTTGTGTAAATAGAAATTTACAGGGGGGATGCGGCAGCGCAGCCTCGTCAGTGACACTTCAAGCTGCCGAGAGCAACAAATTTTCCTGTTCCAATAATATTTAAGGTGCTCATAATCCGCCGATGTTAAAAGTGTTGTGTCTTGCGTGCTTAAAAACGCACGTCGCCGAAATCTAGATGCTGTAATATAGGCTGTAGCCGGGATGATTGGCAACACGGGGCCGCTGAGGGAAGCCTTTGCGAGATTGTCAGCAATCTCATTTACTGCCACACTGCTGTGACCGGGAACCCATACTAAATGAACAAGGCTCAAATGCGGAGGAAGTAGGGATAAGTAAAGTTGTTAAAATGGGACCGTCAACATGTGCAGCGAGGGACGAACACAAAGATAAAGAATCAGTAATTACTGCAACTGCTGTAATAGAGGGGTCTAGTTTGCGTAGAGCAAGTACAACTGCTAGAAACTAAGCTTGAAAAATAGGGGTGAAATCTAGAAGGCGCAGTGAAAAGGATCAGTCTAAATGCGAGCGAAATATTCCCACACCTGCTTTTTCATTGCATTGCGATGCGTCAGTGGCTATTGCTATATCTATAGCTAGGGTCCTCAGGTGATCTTCTAGTAGACCGTTTAGAATACTCGGTGGGAAAAGTTTTGCATTTTTTGGGAATATGTCGTCGAAAACAATGTGGATAGCGGAGCGGGACCATTGCGAAGCGCAGGAAGGATATCATAAATGTTTACATCTAAAGGCTGAAGTAATCTTTGCACAAACACTACCTGAGGCGAATTGAAACGAGACCAGGGGACACCAAAAAAGGAGGTCGGCTGACAACAGAAAATGCTTTTGGAACGGTGGAAATGGGATTCATAGATCCTGAGGTAAGTTTGCACTGTTAAAAATTGAAGTCGTGATAAGAGAGGCGGAATGCGGGCTTCAAGGTACAGCACATTGGTAGCCACAAATTTTGGAAGGCCGAGGCACATGCGAAGTGCTTCCCTCTCTAAAAGGACGAGAGGTCGAAGTTTATATGTAGCCGAGCCTGAAAACAACACTGATCGAAATTCTAAAATTGGCCTGACATAAATTATGTAGATCATTAATAGCGCATCTCTGCGCATGCCGTACCGGTGATGACATAATCTACGTAGCATGCCCACGGCACGAGCCCCTTTCGCCGCGACATGGTCAATGTGAGGTCGCCAGGTGAGTTTGTCATAAATGACACCTAGATATTTTAGGGATTGAACCTGCGGTAATATTTTTAACTGGAAAGTGAGAGAGACCACTACAGGAGTGTATAGAGGGAAAAAAGGGTGGCGCACTTGCCAACATTTAACTTCAGGTGTAATGCGCTCAACCAGTGCTCAAGTGTATTCAAATATGACAGCAACAGACCATACAGGGAATGTATATCCGGCGAAGTAGCAAAAAACGCATTGTCGTCCGCATAGACGTAAGTGCGTACATGACGGTGGAGAGGAATTGAGCTGAACAGAATATTAAAGAGCACAGGAGAAAGAATAGCTCCTTGCGGTACAACTCGCGTTTGTCTGTACCTCTCTGTACGAACACCATTATGGACGCAAAAGAATTCCCTGTTATAAAGAAATGCAGATATCCATGCAACTATATAATCTGAAAATTAAAGAGACTGTAGCCTATGTATCAGGATGGAGTGTTCTACACTGTCGTAATTTTTGGCGACGTCTAACGTAACCAAAGCTAAGCGTAGACAGCTGGGCTAGTTGGTTCACAGTCGCATTATGATACATCGTTCTGGCGCACGAAAAACACGGACGAAGGAAGAACAGACACACAATCGCCGGATATCAACTGAAGTTTATTCACTGAAACCAGTCCTATATGTACACATGTGACCACCAGGTAACTGATATCAAAAGCACAAAATCGGGAAAGCCCTCGTCGACTGCAAGGTTGGCGTGGTGTATAACATCCCTCTCGCCTGTGGCAAACGCTACATTGGACAAACCGGGCGCTGTATCAACGAACGCTTGCTAGAGCATCGCAGGACAGTAACTTCGATTAGTGGCGGAGGTCATTTAGCTGACCACATTCGCCGTTGTTCGTATAAGCCAGCATGCAAGGCGTTTTTGGAAAAAACAAGTGTGTTAAGAAAGTTCAGGACTCAGAAAAGCCGGGAAATTTTTGAAGCCCTCTGTATTGCCAATGATAAAGATCACTGCGTCAGTACTCCCTCTATTGTGCTTAGAAGAAAGGAACTAGATTATCTGAAGGCTAACGGTGTTGATCGTGTCAGCTAGGCACAGAAATTGTGGGCGATTTGCATGAAGGCACGTGTGCGATATGGAACCTGTGGCTCTGGTTGATTGCCTTTTGGTTTTCCCCAAAGCCCTCGTCGACTGCAAGGTTGGCGTGGTGTATAACATCCCTCTCGCCTGTGGCAAACGCTACATTGGACAAACCGGGCGCTGTATCAACGAACGCTTGCTAGAGCATCGCAGGACAGTAACTTCGATTAGTGGCGGAGGTCATTTAGCTGACCACATTCGCCGTTGTTCGTATAAGCCAGCATGCAAGGCGTTTTTGGAAAAAACAAGTGTGTTAAGAAAGTTCAGGACTCAGAAAAGCCGGGAAATTTTTGAAGCCCTCTGTATTGCCAATGATAAAGATCACTGCGTCAGTACTCCCTCTATTGTGCTTAGAAGAAAGGAACTAGATTATCTGAAGGCTAACGGTGTTGATCGTGTCAGCTAGGCACAGAAATTGTGGGCGATTTGCATGAAGGCACGTGTGCGATATGGAACCTGTGGCTCTGGTTGATTGCCTTTTGGTTTTCCCGATTTTGTGCTTTTGATATCAGTTACCTGGTGGTCACATGTGTACATATAGGACTGGTTTCTGTGACTAAACTTCAGTTGATGTCCGGCGAATGTGTGTCTGTTCTTCCTTCGTCCGTGTTTTTCGTGCGCCAGAACGATGTATCATAATGTAACCAAAGCCGCGGCCAGGCGTTGACGACGAGCAAGGAGAATTCTGCTCTCAAGATCAGCATATACATTCCATACCGAACACCGTGGCCGGAAAACGAGATGGCACGGGCTGAGAATAGTTTTGCGGTCCACAATGGCTGACACCCGAATTAGTAACACCTTTTCTATCAACTTTACCACGTTTCATGTTAAAGAAATTGGCCTATTATCCAATTCATAGCCTCCACCCTGATTTTTAAGTAAAGGGATCACCTTGGACAGCTTCCACTCAGAAGGTATCCAAGCGTGTTTGAGAGAGTAGTTTATTAGGTGCAATAAGGAGTTGGGAGACTCTTAAAAGAGAATCTTGAGCATCTTTGTAGTAACACCATCAGGACCAGGAGCAGCAGCTGGCAATCTCTGGAGAACTTGTGAAAGCTCTGATAGATTTACTTGTGAGGCATTATCATTTGGCACGACTGGTGCAAACAAAGTTGGGCGCAAAGGTAGTAAAGACGAGAACCGCTTTTGCAGGCCTGTGGCAATTAGTTCAACCGCCTGGATAGCTTCTTCAGGTGACATAACTAATGACTGAAAATTATGAGAGGACATGAGCTGTTTCCTAGACCGTAGAAAACCGAATAGTGCACGTCGGTTGCCCGCCTTTGAAAGATAATCGAAGTGTTCTGAGTCATATTTTTCCTTCGCGAGAGAAACTGTTCACTTAAAGGTGGCTGCAATAAATTTGTAATCACTCCAGTTATTGGGGCATTGGTTATGAAGAAGCTTTTTCCATGCTGCCTTAGTCCGCCTGTAATCTCTGGTACAGTCCGCATTACACCAGTTAGAAGAATTCCCTTTTGTTGGCCTCACCAGGAACTCCGACATTTTACGGCTTTCCTCTACAGCCAGACATATGCTTGCTGACTGGTGGGCCTCGGCGATGTTAGACACTGAAGCAAGAGCAGAGCGCAACGCCGTCTGAAATCTGTCATAATTTACATGTGACCGCAACTGAGAAGACGCCGGAGTTACACAACATATTATATCAAAATGAATAGGTATATGGCCACTTGAGGTGCCGCTATCAACAGTCGACCAATTCGTTACGCCAATTCCAGGACTAATGAACGTGAGATCTAAAACAGATTGAGTGTGTGAGCGAAGATAAGTGGCCGATCCTGAATTTAAGCACATCAGGTTGTGATCAGAAACCCAGTCCCAAAGGCGCTTGCCGCATGTATTAGTACTAAAACCCCCACGACACATGGTGAGAATTGAAGTCCCCAGCCACGAGAACTAGGATTTTACAGTTAACGAGTAACAAGTCCAGAGGTCTAACATCCTGGACTCCATTGGGGAAATAACAATTTGCTATTGAAAATGGAGAGCACCCAGGAAGTACAAAGTCTAGTGTCAAAATCTCACAGTCAGGAGACATTTGTTGAAAAGATACCACGGCCCTGTGGCAAAATTTTGAAGAGGTTAAAGTTAGTAAACCCCCTCCTCTTGACTGGCGATCTAGGTGAAATGAACGGTAATTTTTGATATGAAAATGTTTGTCGGTTGAAAGCCACGTTTCTTGCAGAATTATTACATCCGGGTTAAGCTGGGTAGAAATGCAGTGTAAATCTGTGGAAGCCGAAAGAATAGAGCGACAGTTCCACTGTGAACTCGCAACGACGCTATGGTTCCGAAAGCCTAGCAGCAGCAGTCATGTACAAGCGCAGAACAAACAGGGACAAAGAAGGATGGGACACCACGAGCGCAAAGAAGGATGGGACACCACCAAAAACGCTCGTGGTGTCCCATCCTTCTTTGTCCCTGTTTGTTCTGCGCTTGTACATGACTGCAATGCACCAACTAGCCCAAAGGTCTGTGCTCTTTAGCATCAGCAACTGCCTGCTCCAAAATGGTATCCTTGGGTTGGGTGCCAAGCTGCTGCTTTGATTTGGGCTGGGTGCACAGAGAAGACAACGAATGAGACATGGGGGACCCGCTGCGCTTAAGAAGCCGCGCATCAGGCTCCACCATCTCGGAATCATAGATTATACCAACATCCCTCGAAGTACCCGAGGTGGGTACAGCGGAAGGGGCAGAAGATTGTTCCTGGGGCTGTGATGCTACTGGAATTGTAGACCGGATAAGAGGAGAGGGAATTGCAGCCGAAAGAGGTGCCAAACCGGCCTGCACGGCATGTGTAAGCTGAGTCGCTAGAACGTTTGTAAGGCAGTCCGTCACATTTGCGACAATCTTTTCTACCATTTTAGATATTGGAGCCTCCACAGCAGCCGCAATTGGCTTCACATCGTTGAGTCTAACATGACACCTTGCCGAGCGGTCACACCGGCAAAACCGTGAGCACGTTCTTTGACCTCTGAAATAGCGTCACGGCGCGAACAGCGTTTTCTGTCAATTATCTCCAGAATTTGGATTTCCTGAGCTCGAGAGGGACAATTTGAGTGGTTTTCAGAGTGGGCACCACCGCAAAGGCAACACTTCTCATTCTTCTCAGTGCAGGTGCTCGTTGAATGACCATCCCCACAGTTGCAACACCTCAAGTTAGATTTGCAACCGCCGGCGCTATGTCCATAGCGTCAGCAGTTGTTACACTGCAGAGGCCGAGATGATAACGGGTCTACCCGAAAAATTAGAGGCCATGCATTGATTTCAGAGGGGCAGGAATTGCCGGCAAAGGTAGCAACCACAGAATCAGTGGGCATGCGCAAGTTGTTTACATCGCGGCTACAGCGGTGCACAGCAACAACGCCTGCAGCCGACAAAAGCTCAAGAGTCTCTGCCGGAGACAGGGAAGAGTCTACGCCTCGTACAATACCTTTCGTGCACGCCAGATGTGAAGGGATGAAGGAACTTACCCGAAGGGAGGAAAAGGATGAGGAGTTTAGCAAATCTCTTACACAGGCGAGGTCTGGCGGTCTGCACAGAATCCCGCCGCGTCCAAACTGGCGTACCTCTGAGATCGTCCCATAATGAGAAGTCGCCGACTGGAGAGCAGCGTGAACAGCACCAGGGTTGTTCATCTTGATTGCACCACCATCCTTAGGCACCAGCGCGACAGGGATACTGCCGACGCCACTGCGTAAAAAAGCTTCCAACGGCAGGAGATCAGGGGACAGAGAAGCCGACCAGAGGAAGCTCCCCTGGCCGGGAGACTGGGTGGACATAGCCCGGGCTTACTGCCTCACCTCGCAAAGACGCAGAGAGAAAAGGCCACAACCAGCCACCCGAAACTTAGCCGATCGTTCCCAGCAGAGCAGAGCTTCCAGGAAGTTGCCTGGCGAGGCGAGGCGAGGCTCGAGCCTAGGAACGGTCTCCGCCGCACAGGCAGATCATTGAGCAAGTGCCGATGAAGACGAAGCGCCGATGAAAGACGAAGTTTCGCCGCGCTGCACGAGATCGCTTGGTTTTTGGACTGGCCGTCGGCGCTGCCCGCTGTCCTGCTCGCCGTTTTGTGTCGCCCGCCGTCCGCCGTGAACTCTTTCCCCTGACCTATTTGTGTACAAACCCCCTTTCAATATATATATATATTGTTTCAGGGAAGGTTAGTTAATTTCATAAAATATGCTTCTTTAGTTAAAAATATGCCTTTCGCAACATATTTCCAGTGTCGGCGGAGAACGGAAAGCCGGTAAATTGTATTTAGTTAGCTGAATAACTAATTTGAGACAGTTAACTATTTAACTTTCAGAGTTAAGCAACTGGTTGCTTTGGTTTATGTTTATGGGGGTTTAACTTCCCAAAGCGACTAACGTTATGAGGGCCGCCGTAGTGAAGGACTCCGGAAATGTCGACCACCTGGAGTTTATTAACGTGCACTGACATCGCACAGTACACGGGCCTCTAGAATTTCGCGTCGATAGAAATTCGACCGCCGCGGCCGGGATCGAACTCGCATCTTTCGGGTCAACAGCCGAGCGCCATAACCACTGAGCCACCGCGGCGGCTCGCAACTGGTTGCAATTAGAGATTGGTAGACGGTCTTTAGTAGTAGCCATATCAGTTTTCAGAATTTACAAAACGCGATTACCCTCGCCACTGTAGCTCGACAAAATTTGGCTGCTTCGTACGAAAATACATGCGCTCTTGAAAACATGCAGGCAAAGCATCATTTCATATGCATTTAACTACTAGAAAAAGCAAAATTTTGCCGAGCCACATCACCAAGAGTACTCGTGTTTTCAAGATTCTAACAATTGATATGGCCATTACTCACGACCGGCTACAAACCTCTTAATTGCAACTACACGCCTAACTTCAATTGTTAAAAAGTTCATATTTGGGTGATTCCACGAGACATCAAGCTGCCTAAGTATTTCAAACTTTGAAGGGAAACCTTCACTACGCTAGGTAAAGCCATTTTGCCGTGCGTTGCAAGTTGACCTTCAAGTGACCCAGAGGTCAAGTGTAGCTATAGGCCTTGTCTCATGTGGTCCACCATGGTGTCGCACCACTTGGCCTTTGACCTTTCGATTCGCGTGTAGAGGGAGGTAGAATAGGCCGCAGCGTTCATTAGGTGACCAACCCCTCGCAATCAACCAATAATTCAACTGCCACGTGCCTGAGTGGCAGGGCGGGCGCGCCGCCTATCTAGTGCGCGGAACGCACTGAACATTACAGGTGCCAAGCAGCGTCAAGTAGACCGATAGACCACAGCTTTTGCTCTTTAACCAGGTTCAGAAGTAGTTAAACTGCAGCAAGTCTTAATTTTCTCAATTATTTTATATATTATGCACACATTGTTTAGTAGGCCAACAGTGGTTTCTTTTGTTGTGGAAATGCCAACATTTGAGGGAACAAAATATAAACGATATCATGGCAGAGGCAGCGTTTCCAAGCACAGATAAATTTTGCAAATTTCCAAGGACATAGACATCAAATCATGATCGATACATTTTTTGTGCTAAATGTACAGACGAGAAGGACGTCATCTATAGGTGCACTGTGCAGTAATAAAATTACATACAAAATTTTCTCTACGTGCATTCGACGGGCCGCACTCCAAGTTGTTACCCCCACTCGGCGATAGCGGCGCTACCGAACACTGCTTACGTCACAGATCAGTGTCTGTCCACAATAAGTATTAGGTACGCTCTCCGCTGATTGAAGAGGCCTCAATCTCAGGATTTGGAAAAAATTTCGAGCAGCGGAGGGAGTGTGCTGCTTCCGCGGCCTCATTTAGGCGCTCCTGCCGATGCTCAAAAGGCTGCAGGTATGAGCTTGGAAATATTGCTGTAAACAAAATAATGCGACATGTTCTTTCGTATTCGTTCTAGTCTCCTTCTATAGACTTACGTAATAAGATTTAAGAAAAATTGGAGATGGGTATTTTCCCTCGATTTTTGAAAAACACTAATTTATGAAACAATTTTAGATTTAGGGCAATACTTGTACTTTCTTATATTATATAAAACTGAAAGCCAGTACATTTTTTTAGCGCCGTGATGCTTACCCATCGTGCAGATTTGAAGCAGATGTCCTTTGTGTTTGTGGAGAAAAAAATCTTGAAAATTTCCTCTTTTGAGACGTGTGTCTTGAAATTTGTTTCTGGTAAGTGACAACTTATTCACAATGGGCTGGATCCCGGCCGTGGAGTTCGCATTTCAATGGGAGCCAAATTCTAGAGACTCGTGTGCTGTGCGATGCCAGCCCACTTTAAAGAACCACAGCTGGTCGAAATTTCCGGAGCCCCTTCACTACGGCGTCCCTCATAGCCTGACTCGCTTTGGGACGTTAAACCCCATAAACCTAACCGAACCATCTTCACAATGGCGGAAATAAGCCTCACTTATTCTTCAGCACGCAAAATATAACCATCATGGCTTTCATATTTAGATGCCTACGCCATTGAAAATATGCGAACTTGAGCTCTGCGTGAAACCGCCGTGAAAGACGTCGTTTAAATTTTTTTTCTCCTGAAACATTAGCTTTTCCACAAAACAAAATTCACTCTTGGCATCCTGTTTAATGTATGCACAATATAGAAAATAATCACGAATATTAAAAATGTCAAATATTCGGGCGTTTTGATCTCACATCGAATCACCTTAATTAGTTAACCAGCTTACTATTTAAGATGATTTACCAGTTTTGTGGTTACCCCCAACACCGGTAATACTATGCTGAAAAATCTGTTTGTAATTCAAAAAACCTATTGTTTCGAGAATTACCTAGTCTTCAATGAAACATCTGGTATATATAGATATATAAAAGAAAAGACTAACAGGATTTAATTCATGACATTTCGGCTGGAGGACTAGCCTTTTCCGAGTGTCCTACAGCATTCGAAGCACGCAGCTTTTGTTTCGAATGCTGTAGTACACTCGAGAAAGGCTCGTCCTCTAATCTAAACGTCGTGAATCAAATCCTGTTATGTGTTTCAATTTCTGGAGAATTTTTCTTTTTGCTTGAACCAATCAGCTTATGAATATGAGATTTAATATTAATAAGAAAAAGCCATTTATACCTCCAATGCCTACAGACAATAACGTTTACTCTTCGAGGTGCATGAAAATCGCCAGAAAATTTCTGTGCGTCAATCGATGTTAGCAAGAGGGAACTGAGGGGGCTAGGGCTTCTGTGCCGAAGGCAATATTCTGTTCCTATATATTTATGCATAAAATATTTTGATGTGTCATGCACATTTTGCAGCGCTTATGTACGTTGGCGATTGTGTGCAACAAATGAATGTATGAATATTAATTCTGCTTTTGTTATTCTTTAAAAAGTCTAGGATACAGTGCAGACCAAATTATGTTGAAGTGATAAAACAATGTTGACAAAAATGTCATACAGTGTAGTTAACACACACCTTTCCAAACGCTGATAAGTTGATGGATAGGAACTATAATTACTTTCTTCATACTTGAGCCTTTTGGGTAACGGTGGGCAATTGTAGGAAGACTGCTGATAGTACTGGTAGACATTGTTGGTAAGTGGTTGATAGGAAGCATTTAGAAACTTTTCATAACGGTTGCAGAAAGTATAAAGACTTTCTGAGTACTTGAGTCGTCTGGATAACGTTGGCCAATTGTCCGAAGGTGGTTGATAGGGTGTTGGAAGACATTGTTGGCAAGTTGTTGATAACAAGTATAAACTTTCTATGAGCTTGAGTCTTTTGGATAACAGTGACGAATTGTCGGAAGACCGCTCATAGCGTGTTGGTGGAGATTGTTAGTAAGTTGTTGATAGGAAGTAGAAATACTTTCTACGTACTTGAGTATATTGGATAACGGTGGCCAATTGTCCGGAGACGATTAATAGGCTGTTGCTACAAACTATAAAGACATTTAAAAGCCTTCTATTCAATGTAGATATGTTTTATTAACATTTGTCTAAAGATTTTCTAAAGAATATTAATAGAAATTATTGTAAGGGTTCCGGAAGCTGTGACTACGGCGTCCCTCACAGCCTGAGTCCCTTTCGGATGTTAAACCCCTATAAGCCATTCCGTAGTCTTACTTTATCTATTTTTCACGTTAACTGACAGTGGTGTAAGCTCTGACGTGTTCCATGCTCCTAGGCACTGCTCCACAAGCCCTCCACTGGCTCGGGCAGGCCTGTGTATGTACCGTGGCATCCCAGGAACAAGGAATTTGCTATTTTCTTAGCGAAAAGCCCGAGATAAAATAGGAGCTCCTGCTCTGGTGCTCCGCGATGCATTCATTCGGTAGCCACGATTTTGCTGCAAGGACGCCCAGCGTGCTTCCGGCGCTCAGCGTTGCGTTCTACTCTCTTCCTCCACTCCCCCTTCGCTCATCGACGCGGCTTTGTGCACGCTTTCCCTCACCCGATCCTCCGCGCAGAAATACCACATCGACGGGCCACCTGTCGACACTGCCAGGAAACGAAATGATGTGGCGACCAGCGGCGAAGAGAAGACGGAATGCAGCCTTTGCGCGACCTCTTCGAGCCGGAAAACGCGCAAGTAGAATCGTTGAGCGGACGATAACCTGTTTCCTTTCCCAGATAACCCTTTTCCTGTGATGAACCGGCCGATGCATCGTCAGCAGCAAATGAAACGCGAACAATAAACTTCCAACCTGAACAGCAAAAGCACATGATGTTATCTTTCAGAAGCTCGGTACTTGCGCAGCCTAATTCATGCTGATTCTTTTCCATTCTTACTGGCGTTCCTTTAGCTACTGATATTACGTACCTTGCAGCCGGCTGCACAAAGAACATGCTCAACGAAGTACACAGCCCGCTAATCTTCCTGGATGCCAGGTCGCCTCCGCCCCACCCGCGTCACATTCAACATGGGCAGGCAGACGACAAGCGAACCCAAGTAGTGGCCGGTACGCAGACGGCACGGCAAACGTGTGAACGCTTCTGTGCAGTGAATTCTGGTGCTTTATACGTTAAGGATAGACGATGAACTGTTTCTTCGTTGGCTGTTAGCCAGCATACGCAAAAAAAGTGGCTCCCTCGGCAGTGAAGCGCAGTTCTTTTGCAGATGTTCAGTACATCAGGCTTGCTTCCAGACACCTGCTTTATCAGCGTCTGCATGTTCAGTTCCTCTGAAAGAGCAATTGCCTTGCTCTTGAACTTAGAGGACGATTTGATTGTTATCGCATGCTTCATCTTCTTTTTACCATTGTTTGCCAGGTTACACGCGCGACTGGTGCCTATAAGCTTCCATGTTCTTCAATAAAAGTTCAGTTGTCAGTACCGCCCTGTGTTGTCGCCCACCTCTGTCCCGTCCTGTTTTGCGGTTTTGCTCCTCAGGATAGGCTATATCGCCTGTAAAGTGGCCTGCAGCGTTAGGCTGTGGAGGGAAAGGTATCTGGATCGAATCCCTCCTCCGGCAGCCGTATTTCGATGGAGGCGAAATGCAAACACGTCTGTGTGGTGGGAGAGGTTAGCGCGAGCTAAGGATCTTTTGGGGCTCAAAATTAATCTGAACACCTCCACTTGAGCATCCCCCGTAGCTGATTTGCAGCATCGGAATGAGGACCCCAAATACAGCATAACAAGGTTGGCTTGCCTAACATGTTATATTGTGCTTGAATTCTCGCTAAATAGTATATCCGTGCACTGCCTTTGACGTCATGCTATTACTAGATTTAATCGCAGTCAGATGAAACACCGCAGAGGCCTTCCAGCAAGACGGATGCTAACAAAATCTATTCGTAATTTTTAAGCCTTGGGGCTGAGTACTGGACGCCACCTATTATCCCCAACAGACTGGTAGGCGGTGCTAGGCGAGATATTGCTCCACGCAAAAGAGCCCCGTACGGAATAACTAAAAAAAGTTAGCTCAGCTGGGATGCATCCATGCGACGAAGCTTAGGTCCCAGGAGAAGAGCCCTCCGACAACAATGGTAGAATTTTTGGGCCATAAGCTCGCTGCTTATCAACACCACAGCGCGCCTCGCTGTGTGATAGCAGCGCGGAGTCTACGACGGCCTCCAATTTATCTGACTAATTATGCAGTTTATTAGCCAGCTCTCGCTCCGTATCAGACATTTCCACTACGCCGCAACGTAGCCCAACAGAGTTGTCGGTGGTATTTCGTCGGCCTCTCATTCTTATAGATTAAAATCGCAGTCGTTATGTTTGGAGGAGAACTTCCGATAGCGCACGTCAGTCATGATTCCTTGACTCACTGCAATATGCTGTCATTGCACCGTAAGTGTTCCTAGAGCACAGTGTACAGGCAGTTAATACCTATGAGCAAGTACCGTTCCACAGAAATGTTACTCTAAGCGTGTGTTAGATCCGAATATTGAACATGATGCAATCGGTTGTCAAAACTTTGCATGCTGGCCACCATTCTTTTTAAGTTTTTCGAGTATAAAGCAGCGAAACGGACAGTTGAGCTAGCAAGCGTGGCTGGTCGGGCTAGTTTTTAATTCATGACAGCTAAAAAACACAGCACAGCTTTGAGAGAGGGACGAAGAAAAGACTGACACCACAGAACTTAACCTTTACCAACTGGCCCAGCTTTTCCTTCTGCGGATGTGAGAGAAAATTCAGTAAAGCGGCAGACTGGGCTAGTTGGTTTTGCAATATAATGGAATGGCAGCGCACAAGCAAACACAGACAGAAAAAAAGGGACAAGAGCTGGTCCCCTTTCTTCTGTCTGTGTTTGCTTGTGCGCTGCCATCCCATTAATATGTCAGAGAGCAGCGCTGTCTTCTTTTAATCTCTGTCAGTTGAATTGGTCGGCATATGATTTCGGGTGGTGGTACAGAAAAAAGACAACGAGGACACCACACGGCCGTTTACGTCCCCCGCCGTTTGTAAGCGCCATTAAGGCTGATGACATCATCATCATCATCATCATCACCATCATCATTTCTTCGGAAGCGCTCGCCTGTGTACTCTTCTCTTCGTCGTTCGTTTGTTTTCAGCTGTGCCACCCGCAGTCAAGTATACAGTCCGAATATATGCGCATTGCCATTACACACCTAAGCGGAACGAATTCTGTGTTTTCTTAAAAGGCATCCAGAATTTGGAGGACTGCAGTGCTGAAATTTTGAAAATGGCATATGGAGAGTGCGCACCTTGAGTGTGTCAATCGATTTGTAAATGGTTGCTTTGCAAATACTTTGAAACCTCTTCATTTCCAAATGCGACGAGTTTCTTGATGCTCGACGTTGCGCCAATACCCAAGGAATCCGGCCATCAAATACTCTCTTATGTCCTCGGAACGGAAAACTGCGCGAGTTGCTAAATGTTATGCTTTTTAAAGAGCGCTAAAACAGGAATTCCAAGCAAGGGACACACAAAAGCGCTTGTGCGCATAAGACTCTGACAACCGCCGAGTAAATTTTGTACTGGAGAACGTCCAAGTAAAACAAATCTTGTTGATATACGCGTAATTCAACCGAGGTCTTTCAGGCTGCGACCCGAGCGTGCGCAGAACACACTACAAAGGCTCTTTTTTTATTGCACGGAAATAGTGCCGAAAAAAAATCTAAGCACGCTTACGCCACCATACACGTTGGTTCGAACTGAATAAAAGTGGACCTAGTGAATGCGTTGTGGTCCATGACTTCGTAAAGTGTCTGTGTACTGATGGGTACATGACTGATACCCTGGCAGCGCGGCAGCACACTGCCGCGTTCCGCTCTTAAAGGCGAAACTTAAGCATCCTCCAACTTTTTGCTTCATTTCGGGGCAGAATTCGTGAACAAATGAGTTGCATCGCGAACTGCGTGACTGACTTGGGGCAACAGACGCAGATTATTCAGGTGGGGATGGAAGAACTTCTCTGACATATGTATGCTTGGATTTTTGAAGGGGCAACCAAAGTGTGCACTTCAATTCGAGTAACAGGCTTCTCTACAATTTTCACACTCACATACTTTGCCGACACAATCAATTCTATCTTACACATCACACGTAACAACAACGAAGATTCTTCATAAGGGTGACCCATAAAACTGCTCACAGAATAATATTCTTTGGAAATAGGAGGACAAAAAAAAATTAAGCCTCCAGGAATACTGTGTTCTTTTCGGGTCAAAGCCAAATAGAAGCAAAGAGCATTATTTTACTTATTTTAAGCCCAGTATTTGCGATACTTTAGAGAATAGAAGTGTTTTGAATGGCAAAATTACTCATTTTCACAGCAACGTTTAGTAACATTTAGGCCATTGCATGCAAAAGGAAATATTCACTGCAGTTTTAAGCACAGCTCCAAATGCGTAAGCATTTGGGGTTGCGCTTAAAACTGCAGTGAATAATTTCTTTGGGCTATCAATCGAAATCAATGTATATTCACTTAGCAGCACATATATAATGGTAGATATCATTATAGTTACTATATATTAATACTGAAATTATTGAAATCAAGCATTCCACGATGCTTATGAGCTTGCGAAGAATAATAGAGCCTTTGAATCCAATTCGTATCACGCCTTTTACTATTTGCTCGAATGCCCAAAATTATAGAATGTTTGCGCGAAAACAGTGAGAAGGCGTGAATTTTCTCGACAGTGTAGTACTAAGATTCAGGGCCCTGAAAGAAGAACGCCGTACTTCATGGCGACACAGATGTCAGCGTGCAGCTATAGATTTTCCGCGGAAATGTCGCTGGACACATGCGAAACACCAGAAGTGCTATGTTGCTTTATTCAGATGCAGCCGCGTGATGGCCGCATCAAACTTGAGACGGCGCCTTGTCCTCTTCCTATCTCGTGCAAGGTTTACCAAGCAAGCGTGTGACCTACAGGGCTTTATCGCCTGCACACCTTACAATGGCGTGCCACGCAGGAAAAATTGCATAAAATGCTCACAAACCTGACGAAAGCGTGCTGCGCTTTCTCAGATAATTCCCTCGTTAGAAGCATACGTGCCCTTGATGCTTAAAGTTGGGCAGGCGAGCTTGAATCCGCAAATTGATAAAAGGCAAAGTAAAAAATAAAGTGAGAGGAGAAGATAAGAACCAGAGAAGGAGAATTATAAACTATAGGGGACATTTAAGGTCCGCCTCAGGGGTATGATGCGACAGATTTAATAGGTTAATGCTCATATATGCAGAATTGGTCCTTCTTTACCTTCATAGATTGCTTGGAGTTCTCATACCTTTCCTGGCTCAGTGGTGCAGCGGTAGAGCGATGCGCCGCTGCCCTGCGATGGCAGCTGCTGCACCTGTGTAGCTTGTGAAACCCATATGTTGCTCACCGCGAGCAACCTCTCGTGACCAATCCTTAATTTAAATTTCCACTTGTCACTGTGGTGGGCAGGGTTGTGATGACGTCACAAGGTGACGTCACCTAGGTTGCTTCTGTGGGAACTTTCCACTAACGCTGACGGCGTTTCCGTTGAATGGAGTCTTTAGCTATCGCTTGAAATGCAAGACTAGATGGTAACGCCCTCTCATCGCACAATTTTAATTAAGAGTTTTTGTAATTAAACATGTAATTAGAGTACTTGAAATAGAGTTTGCAAAGCATGGAACGAATTCGCGAGTAGAATATTTGTGCCCGCTGCAGCGACGGCAGGCTCGTGTGGAATGAGGCAAAGAAGGGAATATATTCATTTGATGTATTCTACCCGAGAAGCAAAGGTCGTATTATAGGGAGGAAAAAAGTGTAAGAGAATCAGGGTAGCGCATCTTGGACTATTCGAGTGTTCCCTCTTTTGCTTCTGCATCAGCTTCTTCGTAGCCAGTGAGAAGAATCTACTAAATATGAGATTCGTGATGCAACAGCACAAAAAATTTCTTGACGTCACATGCACGAGTCACCAACATGTAGAGAGAAGTATCAAGATAGGAATTTCATTCTTGTATTATAGATAATCAAGAGACAGTCTTCAATCAGGAGCATTGAAAATATGCGCACTCATTAAATTATTCTCACGTCATCAGTGCCAGAACAAGAAATGTGTTAAGGGCAGTTGGCACATTTTTTTCATATTGGTTGTCCTTCTTTCGACGGTCTGCACGCCTGCGGAGGTTTTGTCCGGAGTTTGAACATAGTTCTGCTTCGCTTGTGACAGTATCGAGTGCCTGGAATGACAATCAATCGGCGCGCTTTCCGCCAAAGCTACCCATTGTCCGCGTATGATCAGAGATATCCTAAATAGTCCCTGCAATTGGGATTTACACTCCCAGTCAACGGATGCACTCCTGATATCAAAAATTTTGTAGCAGAACTACCAAGCTTCACGTCAGCCCGCAGAGAACCCATGGATACTGCATGAAACCAATGAAGGTCAGCAACAGCAATTTTAGCAAAACATAGTGTTGGTTTAAGCTAAGGAAAGAATCATCAAAACATAACTATTTTCGATGAATTTGCTCAGGGCAGACTACATTATAGAAAATGTGTTTAAAATTACCGGTAATTTTACAGAAAAATTTCGGTTGTCTTACATGGATTATCTGTTAAAAGGTCTTAACAGGAACCTGTTCACACACACACACACACACACACACACACACACACACACACACACACACACACACACACACACACACACACACACACACACACACACACACACACACACACACACACACACACACACACACACACACACACACACACACACACACACACACACGCACGCACGCACGCACACACGCACACACACACACACACACACACACACACACACACACACACACACACACACACACACACACACACACACACACACACACACACAAATTTTCTGTTCAAGTCAGACCTACCCTAAAGGTGTCGGGTAATTAGGCCCTCCGCTAAAGGAAAAATCTTTTTTCAAAGGCATGCGCCTCACTATAAACCATTTTGCGAATTAAAAAGAAAAACAGTGAATAGCGGCAATTTTTTTCACTTACCATTATGTATTGTGTGCTCTGCAGTATGTTTTGCTGCGGTTCGGCATTCTCTACGATGGTCGCTCTAGTATTGCACGTGCGTTCGTTGCTATTCTTGCCGATCGGATTATTTCAGAATCATTTGAGAAGGTGCGCTTACTCCTGATGTATGGTCAAAGTCAAAGTTACCGTAACTTTGACTGCGACTCATCAAACATTATTTACCTTCTTGAATGCACTTTGTGTAACCAGCAATACATAGGACAGACAAACACTGCATTCCGCATTCGATTTAACAATCACCGGGCACACGCCAAGTCTCTTCCAAACCTTCCCCTATCCAAGCATGAAAACGCAGGACACCCATTTGACCAACTAAAAGTAACAATTACTCAAGGGGGCTTCAAAAACAGGCGAGAACGTGAACAGCGTGAATCCTATTTTATCCACAAGTTTAATACTATTTAAGAAGGTCTTAACGAAAAGCCTGGTATCCTTTCTTTTATTCACGACCTCAAAACAAAATAATACTACATTTCTCGTTAATTGGCTAACTCAGATATACCTTTTATAACTCCTAGTGTATATCCCAGGCAATCATACCCCTCCTTACTTACACTATCCTGCCTCGTGCAGTATTGATAAGCTTTTGACGTTCTTTCCTTACATTTTCCGACAATTTGAAATCTTTGCACACAGCTAGCCCAGCCCTCCTCCCCTACAAACAAGTATTCCCGGCGAGGTCGGTTCAACGACCCACCCACGGAGAGGGGTGCACCGTTCAGTGAAACCCGGACCCCGTGAGTAAGTTCTTAGACATGTGCTCGTTAACGTAGCCCACTACTTCCTTAACGTTCTAGCCCTCGGCTCACCGGAAATTAGTGAGACCCCAAAAGGCGCCTGGTGTGGCCTGTTCGCCACTGCCAGTGTCATTTGCGCAGCGGCTCCTCTTTGGCCACGCATCTGCAGCGGCGCCCTTTGTGTTTGTGCATTTTGTTTGTGTGTTTTGTTTGCACGTTTTGCTTTCGTACGCCTGTGGTTGCCGTGCTGCCCATGTCCCCCGCACCGTCTTCCTCTCCCTTTCTCTCGTTTCGCCATCTCCTTTTGTAGCCCACCCTTCCTTACTATACTAGTTTTCCCCCTTTTTTCTTTTATTTCTATTTTTTTGCTTCCTCCCCCAATATTGTCCCTGTCTGCTCCCCGCACCCCCATCTTTATTTTTTTATTTTTTTTTTCATTTTTTTGAACCGTTGTTGCTATTTGCGTGTTACACTCCTTTCTCCCTCCTCTTGAGCTCACAAACTTAAAACGTCCATCTGACGCGAGACCACTACAGTCCTGAAAAAGACCGCACCGCGGTCGAAACGTTGATAAATAAAAGTGTCTTTGTGGAAGTGCCCACTTCTCTTAAATATATATATATATATATATATATATATATATATATATATATATATATATATATATATATATATATATATATATATATATATATATATACAGAGTTAAGGAAATGAGGGGCTCGTTTTTGATAAACATATGAAGGGAGCTAACGGTCACCGAAACCAAGGTGCATAGGGGAATGTTTAGTTTTTTAAACGTGTAGTGATGATCGGTGGAATAATACTTCGATCAATTTATCGCTTAAAGACAATTACTAATAAAGCAGCAGAAAAAACAACCATGCCGCCGGTGGGATCTGAACCCACGAACACCGAGTCATAAGAAGTAGAAGAAGCTATAAGAGGTTATATATATATATATATATATATATATATATATATATATATATATATATATATATATATATATATATATATATATATATATATATATATATATATATATATATATATAACCTCTTATACTTCGTTCTGCGTCTGACTTGTTTCCTGCGGGTGCTACAATTCTGTAAGAAATGGCTCCTGCCAGATTGAAGTTGTGGTCTGCGGACACTGAACAGCACTTTATGCACACGTGCACTCGTCCGCGTTAGTCCTAGTGGTCTTTATCTTTAATCAGATATTTCACAAGATGCGCACGAACTCACTTGATGACGCGGCAGATTTAAAAAGCCCAAGACGAGAGTACATGCGCTGAGACGGGTGGATGTCTGTGCGCGCTCTTGTAATAGGTGTGGAAACGCATGCAAAAAATTCGATATGGTTTAGCTAAGGTTAACTCTAGTTGAAATCCGAAAGCTTCGTTTCCTCGGCAAGTCGTCTACGCAGCGTCTCATTCCGACGCTCTCGAGAACTCAAACCGGTCTCTTCCGCAGTTGAAGAGTCACTCCGGGGCGTGGCACGACTTTTTCTAGCCGCATCTTTGTTACGACGCTTCTGGAGCCGTGCTGCGCGTTTTTCTGGAGTCTCTTGAGCGCGTTGTCTATTCTTCGCTTCGTTCTGTCGTTGTTGCGTCACTTTCGCGCTCTCCATAACGACTACAATACACTGAGGCGAAGCTCATATATATATATATATATATATATATATATATATATATATATATATATATATATATATATATATATATATATATATATATATATATATATATATATATATATATATATATATATATATATATACAATTCAGGGAAAAAGACTTCTTGCCACGGTCAGTAGTATTGAATAAACAGAGACCAACGTTTGAAATCAATGTAATTTGAATTTTCGGCCGTGGAACGGCTTTCATAAGAATGACCTATATATACCCCCGTGAGGCGACACCTCCTCTCCATCTACCCCAGTGGAGCACATCTGGTGGACCGAGCGGCGACGGCGCCGCCAACCATTGGAGCGCGGCTGCGGCGTTGATAGGTATAGGCGGCTCAAGGTCGTTCGTGACCCACGCATATGACATACGGCATTCGGAGCGACGAGCCGAAATGGCTCGCTTGCTGGAGTAGTAAAGCTTTCGCTTTAATACGAAAAGGGCCATGAAAGCGCCTGGCGCACTAGGCGTGTCTACGCGCATTTGGCCACTCTAGAGCAGCAGGCAAGCGCCGTCGGAGGTGTGTCTTACGCGCGATGGGCAGCGTGCGCATTGCCAGCTCAAAAGTACAGTCGACATGCATTGCGATCTAAAACACTGCACGTGCCCCTCACTTGCCGCTTCTCTCTATAAAATGTCGGCTGGTCACTACAGCGACGTCTTTTTCCCCCTGACGTTCGGTGTACGGTGACCGCGATACATGGTGTCAGAAGTGCGGCCAATGTTGACGGCTCCCTCCCGGAATATCTGCATGAACAGAGGAGACAAGCAGCGGAAGTGATTTTACCACCGCAGGCACTTCACTTAGAAAGAGACATTGCAAAGAAATGGCAGCAGTTAAAGCAGAAGTTTCAGCTATTCCTGAAAGCGACAGAACCAGCAAAAAAGCTTCAAACGAAGACTACGCTGCTGCTTGCTACCGGGGGCGAAGAAGCCATTGAGGGATATAATACCTTCACTCTCTCGGAAGACGAATGCAGCACCGATTACGCGACGGTCGTGAAAAAAATTTCACGAGTACTGCGAGGTGGAAAGGAATGAAAGCATAGAAACCACAAACCTGTTCGGAAGGCGAGTGCAGAAACCGGGCGCGAGCACTTTTTACGGGATTTGAAGACGCAAGCACGGCCTTGTACTTTTACAAGAATGCTGGTTTACATTATCAGGAACCAAATTGTTTTTGGTACAAATGACGACTAAATACGAGACAAGTTATTGAGAAATTTTTATGAAGTTATTAAGGCTGACCCTCCAGAATGCAAAACATACCTGCAAGACTGCCGCAGCAACAGCGGAGCATCAAGAAATGCGGGAACGATGCCTTAAACAAGTGGACCTGATTCTGAAAATGCGTTCATCATCACCTCGTAGACAGCAGCCAGCCTACAACTTCCAAAAATACGCACGGACGCATGCACCACGGTATATTTGATTATTTCATTTATTTATAAATACTTCAAATGCCCCATAGAACGAATATTGCTTGAGTTGATTCTTTCGATGGATGATCTGAAGGACGATGAGTCGAGTTGATGCACTACGTCGTATGGCAGGTCATTCCAGTCCCTTGCTGTAAGAACAAGAAATGCTGAGAAACACGCAGATGTCCTGGCAGGGAGAGGGTAAACAGCCTTCCCGTGTTTTGTGTGTTTCGAGGAGTGTTGGGCGGGGCTGACAATTTATTTTAAATATCAATGACAGAACTTATGAAAAAGACCGTCTGGCAATTTTGCGGCAGTTAGCTAATTTTTGCCAGGTTAGTGTTACGTTTTATTTCAGAGACGCATCCTAAGAATAGGCCCACAAGATGAATCTTGCTGTGCTATTCCGCACTGCTTTGAGACTGTAAAAAGGTTATTTTGATGGGGGCCCAAACTACGCATGCGTATTATAGCCTGGGACGAATAAGTGTGAAATAAGGAAGTCATTGTACTGATGGGGTGCTAGTCGCAGGGTTCGTCGAAAGTAACCAAGAACGCGATTTGCATCGTTAGTAACCTTAGCTATGTGGAAAGGCCAATTTAGAGAGAGAGAGAGAGAGGGTTTATTGATAGGAAGGGCAGAGAGGTTGGCCTGAAAAATAAATATCTGGCCTGCTACTCTGCTCTGGGGGACGGGAAGAGGAGATAAAAGAAGGTCACGATGGGGGACGATGATGATGGGAGGAGGCAGATGAAAAACTACTTAAAAAAAAAACAAGGCACACTTTCTGACATCACAAACGCGAGACAAGGTCCGTGTCGCTCAAAAAGCGTGAGAGCGCTCGCGTTGCCTTTACAGTTCTAAAACTATCTGGCCAATTTAGATCGTGCGTCAAAGGAACGGCTAAATGTTTGTATGTTGTCACCGCCTACATTTCCGAATTGCTGCTATGACAGTTTAAATATGGTAGTGAATGACGTCGATGGAGTAATAAAAGAAATATTTTCTTCACATTTAAAGACAATAGCCACTTAATAAACTAGTTGTATAAGTGCTGAATGTAAGGCTTAAGAATCAAAGAGTCGGGTGGTTGCTATTATTTATAACGCAGTACATATATGACGCAGTCATCAGCCAGCATCCGTACGTTAGAACATAACTTATAAGACAATTCTTTACATACATCAGATTGATGTGTCACAAATGTTTGAAAAGAAGCCACTGCGCCGTGGTTTCTTGTCAACAAATCGACGAGCTCACGGCTGCCGAGAAGGAGCTCAATATACTCAGCGCAGCTGTAAGGAGCACGGTCAAGGAGACTGACTGGCTCGTTGGCGCAAAAGTTCGCACCTCGTCGGTTCCCTTAAACGTTGACGCCGGTTCGTAAGCCAAGATCATTCCTCTTCTTATTCGCATCCATAGCCACCACTGAAGCCCAGCTGCGCCACTTACGTTGTTGTCTTTGGGCGGAAGCAAAATTCATCATGTTGGTACCATTACGTCGCAAGTGGAGCTAAGCGGTCACAACGCCATCCTACAGTTTTAGTGCGGTATCAGTCATAGTCGCCATTGCACGCATTCAGCCGCTGCGACTTTGTTTATTCGTCTCTCTCTCTGTCTGTCCGTCCGTATGTTTGCCTGTAGCAGTCTTTGTGGCAGGCTGCCCGCCGGGTGGGCAACCTGCCACACAGAATGCTACAGGCAAGCACTTATACAGGGCGTCCCAGCTAACTAGAGCAAGAGTTTAAAAATACACGGATGTACTTTAAGACGACGCGACGAAATGAATGCTGCTGGCTATTGCATGTAGCAAGTCACACTATTTTTTGTATGTTGCTTAATTGCATATTAGTCCACATTAATTAACCAACTTCGCAAGCAACGAAGATGGGCGAGAAATTCCAATGAGAAAGTTGTGGAATGGTCCGCTAAACGTCCAAATGAGCACTGTATAACTTTCCATCTATTATGTATCGGCTTTTTTTTTTTTTGCTCATTGCAGGTGCCCGCGAAATACAAAAAAATGTCCCACGGCATGCCCGCTTGCGCCTCGCGATTGCAGGGCTATCAGACGTTCCGTGTAGGAACGAACAGATAATTTAACCCGGTGTGCTGCCGCTTAAAACAGACAGTGCAGCGACCCAGCAGCCAGCTGGCTGTCTGATATAGGCCAGCGGTATGCTTCCCTTGGGGCGCTTGATAGCGACAAGCAGACAGTGGGCGCATCGCTCGCGCTCGCGTAAATCGCGCAGCCAGCGCCTGCGTCGCAGGCCTGTCACTTTTTTCAGCAGCAGCACACTAGGCTAAATGAGCTGTTCATTCCTACGTGGAACGTTTGAGAGCACTGCAATCGCAGTGCGCAAGTCACGTGGTAATTTTCGTATTAAGAGGGAATCTGCAGAGAGCGAAAAAAACTGATACGTAATAGATGGAAAGTTAAAAACTGTTCAATCGGACGTTCCGCGGATCGTTCTACATATGATCCTCATGGGACTTTTTCACCTATCTTCATTGTTACGAAGTTGGTTAATTAATCTCGACTAATTATGCAACTAAGCACGATACAAAAATAGTGCGAGTTGCTTCATACAATAGCAAGCAACAAGCATTTGGTGGGGTTGTCTTAGAGTGCTCGGCGTATTTTTAAAGCTTGGTAGAGTTATCTGGGACACCCTGTATATATGCAGATTTCAGAAACACTTAATTTAGGTAAATATTGATTTTGAGTCGATGTTTCAGACAGAGCTAGTCCTTTCTCAAGACTACACACACACACACACATACACACTGCCGACCGTGTCCGCTCTACCCCACTATGGCAGGTGGCCGTTTAATTAACGATTGCTCGCGATATGTTGCTCAGGAAGAGCAACCTGGGCCTCATAAGCCCCACCGATGGCAGCACCTGCTAAAGGCGGTGGCGCATCGCTTAACCACTGCACCACTGCGCCAGGTGTGGTACGAGGACTTCTAGGTATCTATGAATGTAAAGTAGAGAATGACCAACTTGGCATATACGGGCACTAACCCACTAATGCTGACCGGACAATTTCCGTCAATGAACAGTGGATGAGAACACCGACATCGAACTGAAAACCGAAATGCTAGTGCACCTAATTCACACCCGGCTTAACTACTCAAACCACCATGATCTTTTTTCCATCGTGCGGGAATTGAAAGACACACTATGACTTCAAACCTGCGAACGTATTCAGCTTCATTCCTGGCAAGTGCACAATGTACCACTGTAGCAGATGAATTCCGTCGTCTGGGCAGTGGCACGGGTGCGTTAAGCGTCGCTGCAACACGATTCTCCGCTGTAACGCTGTATCGGTCGTACAGGCAGCGCGACGAGAGCCACTAGCCCTGCAGAATACAGTGCGTCAGGATCTGCAGCGCATGGAACAGGGCGGAATCATTTCCAGGGTGACAGACTGGGTATGTCTCTTGTGATAGCAAGCAGAAAAGATGGCAAGCTTCGAATATGCATGGACCCTAGGAAGACTAATGACTGTATCAAAAGGGAGCATTACCATATCCCTCCGCAAGAAGACGTTCAGGCGGAACAGTCCGGAGAAACAATTTTCATTCGTGACGCAAACACTGGATTCCATCAGTTAGTCTTGGGCAAAAAAAAAAAAACATGCGAATTGTGCACATTTGCCACAGCTTTTGGGCGGTACTGCTTTTCTAAGGCTGTCTTTTGGAATTTCATCAGCAGCGGAAGTTTTTCGGAAAATGAAATCTTCGAGGGTCCATCTGGGGTGAGAGTGTATATCGACGAAGCATTAGTCAGGGGCGCGTCGACGAAAGAGCATAATGAACGACCTGGGTGAGCGCTACAATCGGCAGAAAGAGCTGGCCGACTTTCAACGGCGTCAAGTGCGCAATCAACGTAAGAGAGACCGAATTCTTGGCCGGTATATTCAGCACAGAGGGTGTAAGACCAAGTTCCTCGCTGATACAATGCATGATGAAAATGTCAGAGTCGAAAGACAAGCAGTCTGTGAAAAGAACGCTCGGCGTCATAAACTACCATATTTATCACACTACAGTTTTCATGTATTTTATTTATGCATACTGCAGCCTTAATAAGGGTATAGCAGGAGTGAGCAGGGAGAGAAAAAAAAACAACTCATGTAGAATAATACAAACCTGTCAAAAACAAAGAAAAATATAAATGTCACAAACAAGTGATGGCCATCAAAAACTCGTGAATGGCTATACCGAGTGTACGTTACCAGGTAGCGAATTCCAGAGTTCAATGGCCAGGGGAAAGAAGCTGTGCTTGAAATCCCCAGTGCGGCAAAAGAAAGGGGTAAGGTACAGGCTATGGGAACTTCTAGTGATGGAAGGTTTGCTAAAGTTCAAATAATTGTTTAGTGAAGAAAGCGCTCAGAATGAACCAGTGAGTGTAAAAACTTCAAACATTCTAGGCGGCGGCGAGATGATAGTGCTATGAGACCTGAGGCTGCGTAATGGGAAGAATGTCAGCCGTAGTTGTGAAAAGATGAAGCATACTGATTTCTTTTGAACACATTCTATTTTTTTAGTATCGCATTCCTTATGAGGATTCCACATGATACAGCCATAATTAAGGATGGGGCGGATAAGTGTTTTATATGTCAGCGGTTTGGTATCCTTTCGCGCCTTGCGCAATGTACGATGGAGATACCCGAGTCGTTTTAGAGATCTGTTACGTATGATAACAATATGTTTCCACCATGACCAGTCTTCAGAAAAATGAAGACCTAGGCATTTAATAATTGTTACACTTTCTAAATCCTGACCGTGAAAATTCTACGCGGAAAGTGAAGGAAATGAGCGTCTAGGTAACGACATTGAAACTGCTTTAAAAAAATTAATGCTCATTTTTCATTCCTTCGGCCAACTACAAAAATTAGCAAATGAATCGTTCAGCAATTCATGGTAAAGTGGTGTGCTAATGATATGGTACAGGACGCAGCCATCAGCGTAAAGACGAATATTAACGGACACGCAAAGTGGCAGATCATTAATATATTGTTACAAGTGGACAAATCATGAATGAAGAAGTGGCGGGAGATGTGGCCTACGCGCGAGCACAATATGATAATATAATATAATAATAAAACAAGTGTGGAACGCCGGATGAAACACTAACCGGAGGAGGAAGTAGATGAAGTGAAGTTTACCGACTGATAACGCTGCGTTACGAGGTGGAAAACCAACCAACCAGGGAAGGATTATTTAGAACAGATTCAAGCTTGTGAAGGAGTTTTGGATGTGGGACGGTGTGGAAAGCTTTGGACAGGTGAATAAAATGCCGTCAACCTGTGCGCCTCGGTCTCATGACTGGCAAATGTCGTGCGTAAATTCAATTAGTTGCGCAATAGTGCTCAATCCTCGACGGAAACCATGCAGGTAATTGTTTAGGATATTGTGTTTTTCAAGAAATTCCATGACGTGTTTAAAAATTATGTGTTCGAGAAACTTACATGAATGTGCAGTTAGGGAAATAGGTCTGTAGTTCTGCAGTAGTTGAGTGCTACCAGATTTGTGCAATGGAATTACCTTTGCAAGCCTCCGGGAATAAGAAACAGTGCTACTTCCGATGTATAGTATACAACCGGTACATTTCGACTTGAAATATAGTTTTTTCTTACATAGTCTGCATCCAGTATAGTTTGTAGGGACAAATTTCTACTGAAAAAAAGTTCTTTTTAGATTATCAGCAAAGAGTTTACAATCAGTAAGCAGAATTTTCATCAGCAGGCGCTGAAACTTTGGA
Organism: Amblyomma americanum; assembly: GCF_052857255.1. Lineage (NCBI taxonomy): Eukaryota > Metazoa > Arthropoda > Arachnida > Ixodida > Ixodidae > Amblyomma > Amblyomma americanum. Next base: position 234,302,914 of record NC_135498.1, read on the forward strand.
CCTTTCGCAGAATGCATAGAAGTCAGTTTTCAGATCCGTCAAACTCTATTTTCGCGGGTCTGTGGGAATAAATCAAGTCAAGCATGACGAATTCGATGAACTAGGCGTTAGTGTTTTCATCACCTTCCCAACCCAACACCTCTTTTACAGATGTTTCTACTCCAGTGCTCGTGAAGCCGTTGACACCAACATTCTTGGTACCTCCTTCAACAGCCATATTGCAAGGCGTAACTTCATTATTTTAGCCGTAAATCGTCGACGTTTTGCCTACGAGCTTACAAATCCAAGGACTGAACAGCAGCCATCACTAGCACCAATTGCTTGCATATCGAAGCTGATTGCATATGGGCCCTGATTTCCCCGATGTGATTTAGCAAGATAAGATGTCACTAGCCTTCTATTCTTTTTTTTTCTTTCAAGACAACGCTAGGATTCTTTGGCTCTGAGAAAACGGTATTTAAAAAAATAAGTCATGCATTATACGCACTGCACGTAAATTTAGTTTTTCAACGTGTATAGTCCGGAGGATACGGTACTTCAACTAATTTTTGCCATTGTTAGCACGAAGCGCAGCACTACTGCGATATTTACGTAAACAGGGGAGAGTATTTGAATTGACGGCGAACGACTCCAGGGAATGAAATCCATGGGCAATGAACCGCTACTATCACTTTTCGAATATGCGAACGAAACAAATACATTACGATGCATCGCAGATCTCCTCAGGTACTGCTTTGCTAGAGCATCACAATAACGAGTGGAAGCCGGTACCATAAGCGTCTAAGCCCAGCAGCCCAGCAGCGGTATTCACAGACAGAAAATAAGCGATAGCTGTTGTGTACGGCTGTGAAAGATTCAACAATTTCACGTCTGGACGTAAGGTTAAAGTAGAGATCAATCACCGAAATTTTATTGTGATATCCCATTAAGCAATTTTTGACATCCCCCAAGGAACAAACTATGGCCTACTGTGATTGAATGTGTGCGTAGATGATGTCTTCTGGAGTGGACTACGTTATACTGTCAGTGAATGTGTGTATGGATTGTGGCACTACAATGGCCTATGTTCTACTGTGACTGAATATGTGCATAGATGGTGACTTCTGGAGTGTACTGTGATATGGACTGTGTGCAGTGATTGTGTGCATAGATGGCGACTGCGGGAGAGGAATGTGTGCTATTATAAGAGACTGTGCGCACAGCGGGGTAGATGCGACAGTCTTTAGGGCATTAATAATATAGAAGGGACGCTACGATGGAGCAATTGCCGCCAGAATAAGCAAGGCTAACCCCACTTGTAGCATTCAACGCCTCAAATCAACTCAACTCAATCCCCCAAGGCTTCAATGCTTCTTGCGTCCGCTTCGTTACGATATCAGAATAGTTTTTTTGATCCAGAAAAACACTCATTGCTGGCCGGTGTTCTGTCCCTGGCTTGAGTCACCAGCGACAAGATCGACATTGAGAGTGAGGATGCGGAAGTGCACGCCCCGAGTGTAGTTCCATTTCGCGCGAGCCACAGGGCCGTATCGCAACTGGGCGCCGAGACGGACAAAATTGAATACCTAAGCATCATCATCATCATCATCATCATCATCATCAGCCTTACTACACCCACTGCAGGGCAAAGGCCTCTCCCATGTCTCTCCAATTAACCCTATCCTTTGCCAGCTGCATCCACCCTTTGCCTGCAAACTTCTTAATCTCATCCGCCCATCTAACCTTCTGCGGCCCCCTGCTACGCTTACTTTCTCTTGGAACCCACTCCGTTACCCTTAAAGACCAGCGGTTATCTTGCCTTCGCATCACATGCCCTGCCCAAGCCCATTTCTTTCTCTTGATTTCGACTAGGATGTCATTAACCCGTGTTTGTTCCCTCACCCACTCTGCCCGCTTCCGATCTCTTAACGTTACACCTATCATTTTTCTTTCCATGGCTCGCTGCGTTGTCCTTAACTTAAGCTGAACTCTTTTCGTTAGCCTCCACGTTTCTGCCCCGTAGGTGAGTACCGGTAAGATTATGCTGTTGTACACTTTCCTCTTGAGGGAAATTGGTAAACTGCCACTCATGATCTGCGAGAATTTGCCATATGCGCTCCACCCCATTCTTATCCTTCTAGTTATCTCCCTCTCATGATCCGGATCAGCTGTCACTACCTGCCCTAAGTAGACGTATTCCGGCACAATTTCTAGGCTCTCGCTGCCAATTGTGAACTGTTGTTCCCTTGCTAGACTGTTGAACATTACCTTGGTTTTCTGCATGTTAATTTTTAGACCCATCGATCTGCTCTGCCTGTCTAACTCGTTGATCATGATTTGCAGTTCACCTCCTGAGTGACTCAGCAAGGCAATGTCATCAGCAAATCTCAGATTATTTAGGTATTCTCCATTTATTCTTATTCCCAACTGTTCCCAATTCAGGCCTCGAAATACCTCCTGCAAACATGCGGTGAACAGCATTGGCGATATCGTGTCTCCTTGCCTGACGCCCTTCCTTATTGGAATTTTATTGCTGACTTTATGGAGGACTATAGTAGCTGTGCAGTTGCTATATATACCTTCCAGTATTTTGACATAAGGCTCTTCTACCCCCTGATTACGCAATGCCTGTATGACTGCTGAGGTTTCCACTGAGTCGAATGCTTTCTCGTAATCAATGAAAGCTATATATAGAGGTTGGTTATATTCTGCGCATTTCTCTATCACCTGATTGATAGTGTGAATATGATCTATTGTGGAATATCCTTTACGAAAGCCTGCCTGATCATTTGGTTGATTAAAGTCTAACGTTGCCCTGACTCTATTAGCGATTACCTTAGTAAATACTTTGTAGGCAACGGATAGTAAGCTGATCGGCCTGTAATTTTTCAAGTCCTTGGCGTCTCCCTTCTTATGAATTAAGATAATGTTTGCATTCTTCCAAGCTTCTGGTACAGTCGAGGTCATAAGGCATTGCGTATACAGGGTGGCTAGTTTTTCTAGCACGACGTCCCCTCCATCCTTCAACAGATCTGCTGTTACCTGATCCTCCCCAGCTGCTTTTCCCCCTTTTCATTGCTTCTAAGGCTTTCTTTACTTCATCTTTCGTTACTGGCGGGATGACGCATTGCTGTGCACTGCTGTCTTTCTCATTGGCGCTCTGATTACATTGGCTACTGTACAGCTCTGTGTAGAACTCTTCGGCTACGTTAACTATCTTATCCATATTGCTAATGACATTGCCCTGCTTGTCTCTTAATGTATACATCTGGTTTTTACCTATGCCTAGTTTCCTCTTCACTGTTTTTAGGCTACCTCCGTTCTTTATAGCATGCTCGATTCTCTCCATATTAAACTTCCTTATGTCGGCTACCTTGCGCTTATTTATTAACTTTGATAGCTCCGTTAGTTCTATTCTATCGGTAGTGTTAGATGCCTTCATGTTTTGGCGCTTCTTAATCAGATCTTTCGTCACCTGAGATAGCTTCCCGGTATTTTTTCGAACTGTCCTACCGCCTACTTCTACTGCGCACTACGTAATTATTGATGTCAGGTTATCGTGCATTGAATGAACATCAAGATCATCTTCCTCAGTTAAAGCCGAGTATCTGTTTTGCAGCGCTATCCTAAACTCCTGTGCATTCCCTCTTACGGCTAACTCGTTAATGGTCTTCTTCTTCGCTAGCTTCTTCCGTTCCCTCTTCAAGTCTAAGCTAATTCTAGACCTTACCATTCTATGGTCGCTGCAACGCACCCTTCCGAGGACGGCCACATCCTGAATGATGCCAGGTTTAGCGCATAGTATGAAGTCGATTTCATTTTTAATCTCACCATTGGGGCTCTTCCAGGTCCACTTCCTGTTTTCTCGTTTGCGGAAGAAGGTATTCATGATCCGTAAATTATTTCTATCCGCGAATTCGACTAATAACTCTCCCCTGCTATTTCTAGAGCCTATCCCATAGTCACCTACCGCGTGGTCGTCAGCCTGCTTCTTGCCCACCTTCGCATTGAAGTCGCCCATCAGTACAGTGTACTGCGATTTTACTCTATTCATTGCTGATTCTACGTCCTCATAGAAGCTTTCAACGGTCTGGTCATCATGGCTGGATGTGGGTGCACCTAAGCAGTGTGCGAGAAAGCCTCGACAGAGACAAACGGAACGAATGCAAGCTGATGTCATTTACTGGCGAGTTTTCACTGATGCAGGGTATCCTGGTAAAGGGATGCAGTATTGTAATCGGCGCCAGCAAGGAGCGGGAAATACAAGATAAAAATTCACCGAGGCCTCTTGGATATAACCAAATCCAAGACGATTGCCAGAGAAGCGGTACTCTGGCAGGGAATGAATAGCGACATTGAAGCTTTTGTTCATAAATGCGCATTCTGCAGGAAATACTCTTATAGAGAGCTCAGGAAGCCGTAGAAGATGAGTCCAGTTAATGAGAAATCATGGCATAGAGCTGGATTTGGGGTGGAACTACTACAAGATGCGAGAGCTAGCAGCGTCATTGAAGCAACTAGCGTTATCTTGGCAAGATACGGCGTCCCTATGAAAGTTTGCGCGGACAACGAACCCCCGTTCTCAAGTAACCAGACTGCTGCGTTTGCCCAAGAATACGATTTTCAGCGCATTACTTCTAGCCCTGGATACCCATACCGTCAAATGGCCAAGCAGATAATGGTGTGCAAGTGGTCACAGGGATTATAAATAAAGCCGCTGAAATCAATCATGATTTCTGGCTCTGTTGGCTTGCTTATTGGAAAACACTACTGGAAGGTGGTGCCATTAGCGGAGCTTCTTCAGGGCAGAAAGTTATGAACAACGCTACAGAAATTCAAGATGCTCCTAGTCCACACATTGTGGAGCACAGTAAGACAAGGAGCAACAGGAAAACACAGCTACGGTGAGCTAAGGCGCGTGAAGTGTTTTTAGGACAAAGAATCAAGGGTCATGCAACGCTCTGCTCATACCAGGTCGTACAACTTTGTCAAGGAAGAGGGGAAACTTCTGCGTCGCAATCAAAACATTTGATGCCTGGGAAAGAAACGTTTCGACGCGAACTTAATGACTACCGCGATGACATCAATCAGAGCAGCGCATCCGCCCAGCAGAGACCAGTAAAGCGGAACAATTGTGCGTCAAGCACTCAGCGGCCAAGAAGATCGCCGTGCGTGACCTACCTTATATACGTTGTACTATCATTTTTTGTTCCAAACGGAGGAAGACGTTTCGTATGAACGATAGGCAGCATGCGCAGTGCCGATACGCATTGCGACCTGAAAGACGCCAAGCGCCCCTACTTGCCGCTGGCCAGTATACAATACATGTTGCTCATTAAAGCGATGCCATTTCGACCCTGGCAACCCGTGTACGATGACCACGATGTAGGGAGTGTAAGTGGCCTGCAAGCAAGAAGGCGGTACACGCCGAAGAGCTCGTTCGAGCGTGCTGTTTCGAAGACACTTGCCTCTGTCGTTTGGAGCGAAAGCTCCACTTCGCCATGTTTCGACAAGGTCATCGGGTGGTGACGCGTGACCTTCAAAGGTGTGACTATAGCGTCATGTGCCGCGTGACCTTCAAAGGTGTGACTATAGCGTCATATCAGGTGACTTGCCACAGGTGCGCCGCCGCGCAGGACGCCGCCTCGCCAGGTGTGGCCACGTGACTAACCACGTGAATCGCCATTCGCTTAATAAGAAGAGAAAGAGGAACAACGTTATCGCCAAATATTTGTAGATCGTGGGCGACAGCGCCTCGGTGTGACCCCTATACAGGGGTGTCCTCCAAAGCCCAGTTTAAAAGCGTTGGTGTTTTGTCTTCTGCTTCAGCAGCAGTTGATTCGAGCTACCCTCGCAGGCAGCTGGCAGGAGCTTACGGGGTGGAACCTTGACGAAGCCGCTGTTGACATTTACTTTCGCCATGGATGAGAGAGCGTGTCACATATATTAAGGAGTCTAAATTAAATTTTAAAGGAAAGAGGTGTGAAGAAGACTAAGCGGATTAACCGAAGAATAAAAAAGAGGAAGAAGCATTCGGTGATGTGGAGAGAGATGCTTGGTGGAGAAGCATTCGGTGTGGTGGAGAGAGATGATTGGTGGAGAAGAGAAGAAGACGACGACAAGGCTTACGTGGACTAACACCGAGGCTATAAAAGGGCGAGTGAGAGCGAGGCACGGGGGGGGGGGGGGGTGAACAGCAGAGAGGCGGAGGCTTCGGCGGGTCAGGGACACATCGGCTGGTAGAAAGCGACGTTGGCTACAGCTCCGGTGAGCTCGCATTCTACGGCATCGCATCGTCGACTTCCTACCGTGCCTGAGCCCTTTCCGGGGATTGGTTGTGAAACTTTATTTCCAGCGGATATAGAGGAGCGATACGATGTCGCCCCCCGCTTAAACGGCGGCCGCTATCCCTTGGGCAGCGGCGGCGTCTTCAGCCAGCTGGAGGAGCTTGATCTGTATCCCCGGGTCGGGGCTGAGCAATAGAGCCTCCCAATGAGCAGAGTCGGTAATGAAGTGACTCGCGGGTAGGGACTGCGGGCAGTTCCAGATCATATGATTTAGATCGGCTTTCGCATCACAATTTTTGCATTTGTTTGAGTAGAGTCCTTCCGAATAGAAGCTACACAATTGGGGATTTGGATAGGTGTTAGTTTGAAATTTACGCCAGGCTTTGGCCTGTTGCTTGGAGAGCGTTTTATCTGCTGGGGGGAATCTGAGTCTTGCAAGCCTGTAGTGCTGCAGGATTTCTCTGTAAGAAAACAACCTGTCCTTGCCAGAGTATAGGGCGGGTGGGCTGCACGACCCAGCTCGGCGGGACAGTTCTCGAGCTAGGTTATGAGCCGCCTCATTACCAGCAAGGGAAGCATGAGCAGGCGTCCAGATTAGGCGAATGCGCCGCGTGGGCTGATAATTTAGCAGAATCCGTGCTGCTTGTGGGGAGATTCTTCCAAACGTGTAGTTACGTATTGCCAATTTTGAGTCGCTGACAATGGTTTCTGCCGAGGATCCCACAATGGCTAAAGCAATGGCTGTTTCTTCTCCAACATGTGTGTGCTGAGTGCGTATAGTGCCCCCAGTTATGAGTGTACCACGTTCCGTGGTGACCACAGATACCATCTTGTCAGCCGAAGAATCTGCCGCATCTACATATACCACAGAGGTATCATTAAGAAAGCGTTTGCCTAATGATTTGGCTCTGTCTGTACAACGTTCAGCGTGGAAATCTGGGTGCATGTTCCGAGGTAGTGGAGGAATGACCACAAGCTGGCGTATATGTTTGGGAAGGTCAGTTGTGGGTCCGCCTTGTCGTTCGTATGTTATGCCTAGTCTGGACAGAATGTGTCTGCCAGTTGGTGTGGCCGATAGTCGTTCGTACTGCGAGACGGTTACCGCTTCAATAATCTCGCTTAGGGTGTTATGAAGACCGAGACCTAACACTTTCTCAGTCGCTGTGTGCGTGGGTAGCCTAACTGCCTGTTTGACGCATTTCCTTATTATGGCCTCCACTTTTTCTTTTTCAGCTGACTTGAGATGTAGGTAAGGGCATACGTAAGCTATGCGGCTTATCACAAAGGCTTGTACTAAACGGAGAGTATTGCTTTCCTTCAAGCCCGAGTGGCGATTACTAATGCGGCGAATGAGTCGCATAATTTGCTGCGAGGTTCCCTGAAGCTTCCGAATTACGTCACCATTGAAGCCGTGATCTTGTAGAATTAGGCCCAAGATTTTAATTTTGGGCACTCGAGGAATGGGGACTCCGCGAATACAGAGTTCGATGGCCGGTGGGGTTTGCGCAAGGGATCTGATGTTGTGGAATATGAGAAATTCAGATTTGGCTGGAGAGCACCGCAGCCCCCTAGGGTCTGCATAGTTCCCCACGATATCTATTGCATGCTGTAGTCTCTCCTCGATTTCGGCATCATTGCCCTCGGCGGTCCACAAGGTGATATCGTCAGCATAGAGGCTGTGGTGGAGTTGCGGAACGTGCGCTAAATGGTGTGGAAGTTTCAACATTGCAACGTTGAAGAGAAATGGTGATAGGACCGATCCCTGCGGGGTGCTCTTGTTGCCGAGGGGGAAGTCATGCGAGTGGAGACCTACTCTCCTACTTGAAAATGCGCCTTTCTACCTGAGAGAAAGTCGCGGATATAGTTGAAGGTGCGGGCTCCCACCCCGAGTTCATGAAGGTTCTCCAAGATCGCATCATGTCTGACAATGTCAAAGGCCTTTTCCAGGTCAAGTCCAAGAATTATTCTGGTGTCCCGCGTTTTTGCCTCAATAATCTGATGTTTGAGCTGAAGCATTACATCCTGCGTAGAAAGTTTTGGTCGAAATCCAATCATGGTTGGAGGGTACAGCTCGTTCTCCTCCATAAACCGGTTGAGGCGGGTATGAACTACGTGCTCCATGAGCTTACCTACACAAGACGTGAGCGAAATCGGCCTGAGGTTATCAAGGCTGAGTGCCTTCCCTGGCTTTGGGATGAGCATGATCTCTGCCGTTTTCCATATTTGTGGGATGGAGCCCTCCGACCAGCATTTCTGCATATAGTCAGTTAGTGATTGTAGCGACATTTCATCCAGGTTGCGGAGGATTTTGTTGGATACTGCATCTGGGCCAGTGGCGGATTTGCAGTTTAGCCTGGCAATCTCTGCCCTAACCTCATCCACAGTAATGGGGGAGTCGAGCTGCGTGTTTTCCGGACCAGCATAATCTGGGAAGGCTTGGATAGGAGCATTGCCAATATATATATCTTTAAGTTCAAGGAAAAGGTCCTCTGGTGGGCCTGCATACTCATGCACAAGCTTCTGCAAGTTCTGCCTGTGGGTGGTTCTGCTACCTGTAGGGTCAAGTAGATGACGGAGCAAGTGCCAAGTCTTAGAGACTCCCATATTGCGATCCATTTGGTTGCATATGTCATCCCAGTTTTGTTGAGTAAGTTTAGCTGCACGATCCTCGATCTCCTTGTTTAGCCTAGCTATTCTTCTGCGCAGATTGCGGTTCCACCGCTGTCGTTTGAGTCGGTTCTCGAGTCCTCTCTTTGCCTCCCATAGGTGAAGAAGCCGGCTGTCCGCAATCTCCAGGTGGTCAGCCTGGTCTAACGTATGGGTGAGTGCTTTGGCATCTTGACAAAGATCCTGTGCCCAGATATCTATGTCTAGTATTTCGGGGGTATCAGCTTCTCGGGCGGCTCTTTTAGCGCGGAACGTGTCCCAATCGACAAGGGTGGGGGCTCGAGCGCTACGACGTTTGGGGCCAGTTGAGGTCACTATTTCCAATATGTAGTGATCGCTGCCGAAATTTTGTTGAGTGTTTATCAATGTTGGAGAACCGGCTCGGACGTGGCGTGGATCGGACGCTCGCGCGAACGCTCCTCGCTTCACCCATGCCCACCGCTGAATTCAGCGACGGTCAACACCGCTCTTGCCTGGATTTCGTCTTCGAAGCTCGGATAACGCCGTCGGACGCATCGGCAAGTCCCTTTTTGCCTGTTTCTGTGGACTTTTCTGCGTTTCGGCTCTCGCCGGTACGCACGGCCCGCTAGGCCCACGCCAGGCCTAGCGACCCCGCTCTGACGGGGTTGTGCCGCATTATCTAAGTGGGATCTTCCTCCAACATTGGACATGGAAGTCACCGTGGAGGGGACTGACATTAGCCCCGAAGAAGTTTCGCACCAATATGGTTGGTTCACCGTCGGTGAATCGAAACGCTTCGGTCACGAACGCCAAAGGAATAACCCCGCGGCACACAATGGAACCGATCGCGCCCAGGGACAGGGCAGCATGCGGCACTCTGCCGACTCCTCTGCGAAAAAGCTTGGCCGATGACTTGCTCGACAATCGGTGGCGTCGAACCTACCTCGCCTACCCAAGGGCCTAACCAAGGTGATATTCCGGCCATCGGGCGGCCTCCGTATACTCGAGAGCTGTGGCCAACTCGGCATCTTTCAACTCATCCGGGACGCCGCGGGCCTCACCCTGTCAGAATCATCTGAAGACTGCATGCTACTCAACTTCAAGCAACACACCATACTGGTGGCCACCCATTCCGCGGTACGAGTGGAACGCTACTTAAACATCAAGGAGCTCATCTACGGCGAGAACAAGATCGCCATCACCTCGTATGTCGCCACGCCGGATGGCAGTGGTAAAGGAGTGATCCAAGGCGTTCCGAAACATCTATCGGACGCTGACATCCTTGCGAACCTTCAGCATCCAAGGAATGCTCCAATATGTGGAGTCCGGCGCATGGGTGCGCAGTCGCAGACGGTCCTCATTCTCTCCAACGGTGAGCGAGTTCCCCGTTGGATCAGCTTCCGTGGTGGCATGATTCGCTGCTGCCTCTACAAAAAAAAATACGAAGTGTGTTCTTTTTGCGGACAACTCGGACATCGCAGAGACGTTTGCCCGCACCCGAAAAACGCTCGCTGCCGCGGATGCGGCGTGGCCAATCCTCCTAAGACACATAGCTGCGAGCCTGAGTGTGCCTTGTGCGGTAAGGGCCATGAACTGGGCAGCAACAAATGCCGCGAAATCTACCGCACTCCATACATTGTCAGCAAACGCCGCTGGGAACAGGAACGCCAACATCTGACCCAGCATAGCCAAGAGTCGCCGCAGTCTAAAGAGCGACGCAGCCGCTCCAAAAGCAGGGGACGAACAAATTATAGACATCGATCCAGCTCCTTTCCACGACTGGAACCGAGAGGCCGGTCCGCCTCCAAATCCAGGACTCCTTCACACCAGCCACGGAACCCCGGTTTGAACCAGGACGCCGTCGGCACGCAAAAGGTAGGCTGGGCAGATAAAGCCTCCCAGAAATATAACTCCAACCCCTCTGAGCTAGCAGACCTCAAAGTGCTGGTAGGGAAATTACTTCGTGAGGTCGAGGACTTAAAGAAAGAAAATGCCGCTCTAAAACAGCAACAAATGCAGGCTGGGTCACCGCCTACGACCGATGGCACCAATAACCCTACCCCCTCTACCTCCGCCGGAGCGGACATGCATGCTGAATCAACGCGGGCACCCCCGCCTAAGCGAACAGCAGGCGATTCCCTGTCCGAGGGCCAAACACTAGCCGACACCATTCACAAAATTGAAGAAGTGCAAACGCAGACTAACAGCACCCTCATTCAAGTGCAGCTTGCAATGACTTCCATCATGGAAGAAAAATGCGGACACCGGCAGGAATTAATTAACTTAGGCAGCTGGCAGCAGGAAGCAGAGAGCAGGCTCCTTCCTCACAAAATTCGCAAACCCGCTTCTTCTAAAGCGGTATCCGACTAGCAACAACATGGCGCCACAACCCAATTACACCTTCTGGCAGTGGAACTGCCGAGGATTTAGCCGCAAACGAGCTGTACTCCAACAATTCCTCAACAATAGGGACGGACCGGACTTAATCGCACTACAAAAGACACAAACTAATACCAAGCTAGCTGGGTATCAATCCTTTTCATCGGGGGGTGGAACGCTTGGAGTCACGACTCTTGTCAAACGAAATATTACGGTAGTACAGCACGATACCCCAGTCACAAATGTCACATACGTGCTAGTCGAATTAATTCCGCCTAGGAAACCCGACCAAAGTCTGTTTGTGCTGAATGTCTATAGGAGCCCAAAGTTACTGAAAGCAAGCTTCGGCCCGCTTTTTCAGGCGACCCTGAAGCTCGCAGGCAATCACCCCGTCATTTTCACGGGAGACTTTAATGCCCAACACCCGGCTTGGGGTTACGCACAGGAGGACATTAAAGGTAGAAAACTGTGGCTCACCGCACAACAATGTGGGTTGAATCTTCTTACAGATCCATTAGTCCCCACCCGCTGCGGTAACAGTGTTTCCAGGGATACGTCTCCCGATCTGACTTTTGCTAAAAATTCGGGCACTCCAACCCTTTCCGGGGAGTCAACGGAGGACGCTACCACCTGCTACGACCAGGTGTGTCTCCAGCGTTGTTGCCACCCGTCCGTGTGGTGCCCCAAAACACCGGCATCGATCACCTCCACGGGCGCTTGGACCTGGAGCTTGTACGACGCAGCCAGCGACGCCAGCCCAAGCGCGTCGAACGCCGCCAGCGACGCCAGCCCAAGCACGTTGAACGCCGCCTCGACGCCGCCTACTGGATCCATACAACGCCGCAGCCGCACCGAACGAACCGTGAGCACGAACGCCGACCACGAATAGTAGAACGCTAGTAGTAGACGCTGGTAGCAGTGTGCCCGGGTCGTGTGTATTTATAGCCTTTGTGTTTTGTGTAAGTTTTGTTAGTTTTGAGTTGTAGTGTGTGTGTCACGTAGGGTGTAATTAATGTGCGTTCGTGTGGGTACACCTGTCGGCTAGTCCATTCTTTCGGTCCGAGTGTGCTCCGGAGAGATCCGTGACAGCGCGGCAGGCAGAGCGATCCAGGACGCCTGCGAAAACCTGCTTTGGGGTCTACCATGTGTGTGGCCGAGACACATAAATGGCTAACGGAGCTTTCGCTCTGCCTCACAAGGTTCCGAAGAGTTAAAGCGGGCTCGTTTAGAGCGCATACAAGCGTGCGACCCACCGGCAGCGGCGCGCAATCGCGTGTATCGCTTCAGGATGCCCGCCCCTCTACAGCCGCGGACGAGAGCGCAACGATCAGCTAACAGTGAACCTCGAGTTCTCTAATTAGCCTGATATAACATTTCCTTTTTCGTTGCTCCTTACAGGATTATCAAATGTTGCCATTGAAGACCCAGCCTTCGTACCTCAGAAAATAGCAGGGAAGGATCTCTGTGTGTTCATAACAAACGTGTTGGAATCGTTCTTTATTTCAAGACCCGCCAGAATTAAATTGCCACTTTGAGACTTCTGTCGTATAATGTGCAGTACTACAATGCATAAAAAACCTGGATAAGGCACCTAATAAAGGTTACAAAATATTGGGCTCACAAGAACCTCCGAGACCTGCAGATTTTTAAAAAGGTCACTTTTAGCTTTGAATCCTTGCCAAGCTATGACATTCGCTGTATATGCTAGTACCTCTACTGTTATATTTTTGTTACCTGACAGAAATGGTTTCATATTTTTTCACACTAATCATAAACCTGCACTTTTCTTCCAGGAGATCCACAAGAGATGTGTATAATTGGGAGCGGCAGCAAGGAGGCGCTTTCAAGAACCAGCCCTACGTGGCACGGAAGGTTCCTGCGTAATAATCTTAATTAAGACCTTCATAATTGCAATGTATCGTTAGTAGTTTTTGTTGAAATGAAAATTTTACAGAAACTGTCTGTAAGGCGAAAATGCGTCTTGAAAGAACAAGACAACTGATATTTTACATAACATTTCATTTCGCCGAAAACCGAAAGTCTGGGAAATAACACCAAAAAAGCAAGGAAAACACAAAACAAATCTCACAGAAATATTTTATACATGAAAACAGAAAATATGCTGAAAAAACAAAAAGTTAAAACAGGAAAGCAAAAAACTTGCAGAAAATATCAGGCAGGCCAGCCGCCAAAAATTTCTCTTTTTCAGCACAATTTTTTATAGTGTACGATATATAATTATCTTCTCAAATTAAAGTCAGCGCGCTCAAAACAGAGACAAGCAATTTACTACCTTAATTCCTGCTTGAGGCCAAATCCGTGGCAAAATCTTGCTTATGCAAAATTTCGTTATGAACGATAAGCTGTTGTAAGCAATGACCAGCTGGCGTGCTCGCTGCACTGAAAATCGCAGGCGGTACTGCTAGGTTACCGCGCGAGAAGACAGCAACGTACTTGCCCAACCCGACACTGAGGTCCTCACTGCCATTTTTCTATCAGCAGGTGCTACGAGCTTAGCGAAATCATGAAACTAGGGCAAAATATAAAGGCTCTCCCAGGTGCGCTTTCAGCAGCTGAAGAGATCACCGCTACGCGGAAACGAGTGGCTGATAAAAACATCTTGACACAATAAGCCCGCCTTCTCGTGCACGTACAAAATCTAGTACATCAGACCACGCAATGTGTGTCGAGGTGTGGTGAGCTGCGCCGAGTACTTCCCTGCGTTCACAGTAGTGTGGGGGATTTTTAGTTGGTACATGATGTCAAGCGCGTCCTGATTGGCGCCTCCTCTGCGTCCACGCACCGCTCGCGGCAGCATGTCATGGCCCAGCGTCATTTGGGCCCAACTGAGCTCGCTTTTCAATCTGCTATATTTTAGTACTCACAAGCTAGTACGAAAAAGCGAATACAAAATGCCATAAGAGTTGCATGGCTAGTTGGTTAGTACTAAATTAACAGTGTAAACTTAGCAAAAGGGATAGCACAAGAGAAACGGACACACACGACACTTACTAATTGCCTTAGTAAGTGTCGTAAATTGCCCAAATTGCAAAGAAAACAGACCAGTCCCGGCTGTAATGAAGCATTGAGGACTACCATGATCATACATAGAGACGCCTTTTGGTACAGCCAGCCCTTTTCGAAGCCCACCCCTTCCTGTAGTGTCCATGATGTGGCCCTTCAGGTGCAATAAACCCCAACGCATCTGCAGAAGCCCGCATGGCCTCCCCAGTAAGCAATAACTGAAAATTCTCCCGATAACATTCGATGCAGCAATGGCGTACAGGTAGAACGTATGCCTCGCGTGCAAGAGGACCAGTGTTCATATCCCGGTGCCACGCAATTCTCCACCGGGTTTGCAACAAAAAAAAAAACTCCGAGTGTCGATGCAATTGCATAACGAGGCCTAGGGTGCGGCCTGATCTCCGTGACCAGAACTGACAACGCACTCCCTTAGCAGAACAGGATTTGGGCCACCCTGGTGTAGTACTTGGCCACAACCTAATATGAACAAACCAGTTAACTCTCGGCCCTCAGTCGCCAGTTGCTGCGGACGAACTGACCAAGGCGGCGGTCAGACATGTAATGCAGCGCGGAGGCTGCTAAGAATCTCTGGCTCCGGACAGCCCGCCATTAGAATCTGAACCTCATCATAATCATCATCAGCCTGACTGCACCCACTACAGGGCAAAGGCTTATCCCATGTCTCTCCAATTAACTCTGTCCTTTGCCAGCTGCACCCACCCTATGCCTGCAAACTTCCTAATATCATCCGCCCACCTAATCTTCTGCAGTTGAAATCTGAACCTGGCAACGTTTAACGCTAGAACCTTACCTAGTGAGGCCAGCAGACATTAAATAGGATGTCATAGGGCTTAGTGAAGTTAGGAGAACAGGTGAGGCGTATACAGTACTAAAGGACGGGCGCATACTGTGCTATCGAGGATTAGCGGACAGACGAGAACTAGGTGTGGGATTCCTTATTAATCAGGATATAGCTGGAAACGTAGAGGAGCTCTATAATATTTGCGAGTGGGTTGCAGCAGTCGTAATTAGGCTCAATAGGCGGTACAAGCCGATGGTGGTGCAGGCCTACGCGCCTACGTCCAGCCACGATGACCAGGCCACTGAAAGCTTCTATGAAGACGTGGAATTAGCAAAGAGCAAAGTAAAATCACAGTGCACTGTAGTGATGGGCGACTTCAATGCGAAAGTGGGCAAGAAGCAGGCTGGCGACCAGGCGGTAGGCGACTACGGGACAGGTTCTAGGAATACCAGGGGAGAGTTTTTAGTACAGTTCACAGATAGAAATAATTTACGGATCATTAATACCTTCTTCCGCAAACGAGAAAACAGGAATTGGACCTGGAAGAGCCCCAATGCTGAGACTAAAAATGAAGTCGACTTCATACTACGCGCTCAAACTGGCATCGGTCAGGGTGTGGACATCCTCGGAAAGATGCGTTGTAGCGACTACAGAAAGGTAAGATCTCGAATTAGCTTCGAGAGGGAACGGAAGAAGCTAGTGAAGAGGAAGTCCATCAATGAGTTAACGATAAGACGGAAAATAGAGGAATTCAGGATATTGCTACAGAACAGACATTCAGCTTTAACTGAGGAAGACGATCTTAATGTTCATACAATGAACTACGATCTGACAGCTATCATTACGGAGTGCGCAGTAGAAGTATGTGGTAGGACGGTTCGAAAGGATACCCGCTAGCTATCCCAGGAGACGAAAGATCTGATCAGGAAACGCCGAAGTATGAGGGCGTCTAACCCTACACAGAGAATAAAACTAGAACAGACACCGAAGTTAATAAGTAAGCGCAAGGGGGTGTGGGGGGTATATATAAGATATACATAGCAACTGCGCAGCTACCATTGTACTCCATGAAGTCAGTAATAAAATTCCAATAAGGAAGGCCGTCAGGCAAGGAGACACGATCTCGCCAATGCTATTCACCGCCTGTTTACTGGAGGTATTCGGAGGCCTCAATTGGGAACAGTTGGGGATAAGATTTAGTGGAGAATGCCTAACTAATCTGTGAATCGCTGATGACATTGCTTTCCTGAGTCACACTAGAGAGGAACTGGTATTTGTGCTGAAGTGACTTAGACAGCCGGAGCAGAACGATGGGGCTAAAAATTAACATGCAAAAAAAAACAAACAAAGTAAGCAAAAACCAAAGTAATCGCCGCAGTTCAGAATTGGCAGCGAGGTGCTCGAAGTGGTAAAAGAATACGTCCATTTAGGGCAGGTAGTGACAGCTGCATGATCAAGATCATGAGAAGGAAATAACTAGAAGGATAAGAATGGGATGGGAGCGCATATGGCAGGGTCTCTGAGATAATTAACGGCAATTTACCAACATCCCTCAAGAGAAAAGTGTACAACAGCTGTATGTTAACGGTCCTCACCTACGGAGCAAAAACGAGGAAGCTAAGGGAAATGGTTCAGCTTAACTTAAGGACAACGCAGCGAGCAATGGAAAGGAAAATGATAGGTGTAATGTTAAGAGACCGCAAGCGAGCAGAGTGAGTGACGGAACAAACACGTGTTAATGACATCCTAGTAGAAATCAAGAGGAAGAAATGGGCTTGGCCAGGGCATGTAATGCGAAGGCAAGATAACCGCTGGTCCTTAAGGGTAACGGAGTGGATTCTAAGAGAATGCAAGAATAGCACAGGCCGGCAGAAGGTTAGGCTAGCGAATGAGTTTAAGAACTTTGCAGGCAAAGGGTGGATGCAGCTGGTAAAAGACAGGGTTAATTAAAGGGACATGGGAGAGGCCTTTGCCCTGCAGTGGGTAATGTCAGGCTGATGATGATGATGATGATGCGATGCTACTCTACAAGCAAGCAGAAACAGGTGCAACACTACTTCTCAAGAACAATATATAGACGCAATTTATATCAAGGGACTCTTTTGAGAAGAGCCAGCCAAGGTATCAACCACAGCGCAATCAGTTTGCTGACCATAAATCTGTAAAAAGGCGACTGAAATTTCCTGCTCGATCCGCCTGATATAACGCTGACGTCATGCGTTAAATGTATTCTGGCTTTATACAGAAAAGCTAGACAACGCAGAGGCCTTCAGCCTGACTGTAAGTGACCAAAAGGATAATTAAGACGAGGCAAACCTCTCTGAACAGGTTCTTGCAGATCAAAGCAACATTCAAAGCGTTTAAGCACTGTATAACCGCCGCCGCACTTATTTCTGCAGCCCGTACAAGAAGAAAAGAAAGTTACAGTAACTGGATTAACTGCGAGTGGATGGATTTGCGTGCCTCAAGAACGTGCATCATAAGCGCGTTTTAGAGTGCACTGGCCTCTTGTAGCTTTATCCCACAGCAGTTCCTCCGGCTGACATGATCACAAGATTGGGTAATGGAAATGAAACAACATATGCCGTCGCCGCGTTACGTAAGCGCTGAAGGCTGGCACATCAGAAAACGATTGAACAGGGTCGGAGTTTCATTTGAAAGAGATGAAGAAGTGCAACCGATAAAAGAAGAAAAACGGACAACAAACAAGAAGCGCGTTCCTCTGACTTCTGTCTCCGTCTTTTGCGCTGCCACCCTCAAGAATGCATTGCCAACTCGCCCGCTTAGCAGTTGTAATAAACGCGTTCCCATCAGCGTACGGCGTCATGCCGTATACCGCGTAATGCCGTCTTCAGGTCTGATTCAGTCCAATTTCTGCGGTTCGGAACATTTCAAGAGTGCGAATAATGCATTAAATTCTGTGAAAACTATATGCGGAGGGAAGGGCTTGTCGCGATCAAAGCCCGTAGCTTTCCCTTTGCTTTTTTTCTTATTTTAATGCGATGCTGAATCAGTAACAGAGTGCACGTCAGGTAAGTGTTTAGTCATCCCGCCAACACGAGACTTCAAAAAAGTAACTTTTTATATGTACTTTCGCATGAACCGTCAGTCAGACGTAAAACCATCAAAAAAAGTGCGCACACTATTTTAAGCACTTTATCTTTGTACGACGCACGCGTGTTTACTGGAACGAAAGCTAAGAGACGCCTTTATTTGACCAAGGGGTTTGGGGCACGCAGGCCGCTGGGTCGTAAGTAACGCGAGCCTGCCATGACACCCTTGCTAAATCATGGCAGCGTATAAGTAAGACGCCTTCCTCAAGGCTCCCAAATAGGGAACGTAGGAAGCTTGGTTTGGTTTGGTTTATGCGGGTTTAACGTCCCAAAGCGACTCAGGCTGTGAGAGACGCCGTAGTGAAGGGCTCCGGTAATTTCGACCACCTGGGGTTCTTTCACGTGCACTGACATCGCACATCACACGGGCCTCTAAAATTTCGCCTCCATCGAAATTCGACGGCCGCGGCCGGGATCGAACCCGCGTCTTTTGTACCAGCAGCCGAGCGCCATAACCACTCGGCAACCGCGGCGGCTGGAACGTAAGAAGCATTTCACTACCTGCTTTCACTCGAAGAACTGAAGGAGTGCTGGGAACACGTTTAGATGGAGTATGCGCTTCTCCCATATTCCCCTCCTTTTACCAGAGTAGCCGCGCTCCGTCAAAGAGTACGCCCTCCGCAGGAGTCAATGTAGTGTTTGATTACGAAACTACCGGGAAAAAAATTGCGCCATAGCGAGGAATCGAACAGCAGAACTCTGCGCTACGAGCCGGGTGCGCCACCTCTTCACTATCGCTGGCACGAGAGTCAGTGGCTTCGAACACATATAACTGCCTTCATAATGAGTTCTGCGGCGGTTTCCAGCGCACGTTTCGCGAACTTCTGTCGTTCAAGTTCATAGACTGCAGCCGCGTTAGTTGTCACAGCTCAGTAAACAACGAATCCATCCAAACAGCAGCTGCGCGCCATGGAGAATCTTCGCTCCGAAGCAATCTCATCGTGCACGATATGTTGAAGATTCGCCCTACGTGAACGAGATAACTGCTGTCCTGTTGCATTGTTTGCACTACAAATGACGTGAAGCTTCACCTGAGCGCTCGTCGAGCATTCGTACCGTACCAGCACTGCAATGGGAAGTATTTAGAGTGATTTTTCGCGCCCAATGCAGAAGGTTTACGGGATCTGAGAGAAGTGTTTTCCTTCAACTGCATGACGCATCGCTCATCTCAGCAAAGCGTTTTTCCTCGGAAGGTCGCTGTTATGAAACAGATGTGCCAAAATATGAATGGCGGCTCCGAAGGGCTTAAAATAATTATAACTAGCGCCGTGTTTCGCATAAATTGTGACAATTACAACACAGTCACTTCTCATACGCATGTACAAAAGCATGTACGTAAAAGCATGTACTCATACGCATGTACGTAAAAGCATACTTTCGTTGAATGGTACTTATGCAGAACCTTTGCTCGAGCATATCGGTTCTTTTGTGCAGCTCAAAAGGACAGCTCTTTATTTAGTTTAAGCGGACTCAGGGACGGACCTGCTTTGCGCGTGATACCGGTGGTAGGTAACTAATTCGGTCCGCTGCATTACAAGAGCGAAGAAAATATAATCATCCACCAACTCATTCTGGCAATAGAGAGTGTGCAATAGAATTTGCACTCTCTGCGAAGGAGGCGTTTCACTCATTAGGCAATTTGGGCGGAGTAAACGGCTGAAGGAGAAAGTACAGTATCCGGTATACTCTAGCATACGTACCAGTTCTTATAGCGCACATTGCCGCAGTGAAAAATCAGCGGAAGAACTAATATCGAGCTTTACAGCAGCAGGACTGAAGCTAAAATATGTGAGAATAGTTTGGCTCCCTCACAGCTTAATATAGACACTTATGACTGGGGAACCTTTCGGTCGTATGCATCACAGATAACTCATTTAAATATAATCTAACGCGAACAGGCACAGCAAGAGCTGTCAGTGCTGTAGACACATAGAGTAAGTTTAAGAGAGCGTCTTCCAGAAAGAAGTTGGAAAACGACTATTTCCATGAGTAAACGAACGCTGACCTGATACGTAAAATAAAAAGCTTAGGTTGGGAAGACTGACTGGGAAAATCATACAACCGAGTTGACAAGACGTAGGTACGTGCTGTGTGAAAATGTTTATAGCGTTTTACCAAGTTTTATATGTCCTTAAACAATAATATTAATGTAACGTGAAGATGTGCACACCAAAAGGGAAAAATATATTTACAGGGAAACAGCTTACAGCCACGCAGCCGAACAACCGGGCACGCGAAGCCCAGCAGCAGAAACGCACTTCGTCCTCTTCGCGTTCCAAGCGCGAGCGCACCAAGCACGAGCGTTCCAAGCGCGAGCGCACCAAGCACGAGCGTTCCAAGCACAAGCACAACCGTAGCATAACTCCCGGCGGCAAAAGCACCGTCCCGGTGCTAAGTGGATGATGTAGCAGGCGTGTGGTACGGTTTGAGACGGACTACATGAACGACGTCAGTCAAAGGGCTAGTGGACGACGTCGGAGCATGAAGAGGTGTAATCTCGTAGGTCACGTCGGTCACCTGACGGAGAACTCGATAAGGGCCACTGTACTGACGTAGAAGTTTCTCAGAGAGACCGACATGGCGAGAAGGAGACCAAAGGAGGACGAGTGAGCCCGGCGGATAGTGTACTGGGCGATGCCGGCGGTCGTAAACTGACTTCTGGTAGGTCTGAGATGCGGTGAGCCGGTCTCGGGCGATTTCACGGGCCATAGTTGCTCGGGAGATGGCGTCACGTGCATACTCTGTGGTCGAGGCAGTAGAACTCGGTAGTAATGTATCCAATGGCAGCGCAGGATGCCGACCAAACAGAAGGTAGAAAGGAGAATAGCCGGTGGTATCATGCCGCGACGAATTATAAGCAAATGTTACATAAGGCAAGGCAACGTCCCAATCGCGGTGGTCGGGCGAGACATACATGGATAGCATATCGGTCACAGTCCTGTTGAGGCGCTCGGTAAGCCCGTTCGTCTGGGGATGGTAAGCTGTAGTGAGCTTATGCTGCGTGCCACAGGACCGGAGGATATCGTCAACTACTCGGGACAAAAAGTAGCGGCCGCGGTCCGTCAGCAATTGGTGTGGAGCGCCGTGGTGAAGGATTACGTTCTGCAATAAGAAGTCGGCGACATCGGTTGCGCAACTTGTTGGTAACGCACGCGTGATAGCGTACCGGGTCGCATAGTCGGTCGCGACAGCAATCCAACGGTTGCCGGAGCAGGACGTCGGGAAAGGTCCGAGAAGGTCGAGTCCAACACGGTAGAATGGTTCGAGAGGTACGTCAATAGGCTGTAGAAGGCCAGCAGGCAACGTTGATGGTCTCTTCCTGCGTTGACAGAGGTCGCAGGAGGCAACGTAACGCCGAACAGAGCGGTACAGACCAGGCCAAAAGAAGCGGCGTCGGACCCGATCGTATGTGCGGGAGACGCCGAGGTGGCCTGCGGTCGGTAGGTCGTGTAGTTCCGCTAGGACAGATGAACGGAGACGCTGGGGAACGACTAGCAGGAGCGGAGGTCCGTCAGGACGAAGGTTGCGGCGGTATAGGACGCCATCCTGAATGACGAACAGTTGCAATGAAGGATCTCGGCTGGCACAGTTGAGGCGATCAATGAGAATACGCAAGGAAGAGTCTTGTCGCTGCTCGTCCGCGATGTTAACCAGATCGGAGATAGCGAAGAGGCACGGGCCGAGGTCGTTGTCTCCAGGATCAGGCGGCTCTACAGGGTGCCGAGACAGGCAGTCGGCGTCTTGATGGAGACGCCCTGACTTGTAATGAACAGTGTAAGAATACTCTTGGAGGCGCAACGTCCAACGTCCGAGCCGGCCTGTGGGGTCTTTCAGTGAAGACAGCCAACAAAGGGCGTGGTGATCGGTCACTACGGAGAATGGACGGCCAAACAGGTACGGTCAGAACTTAGCTACGGCCCAAACAAGAGCTAGACACTCGCGCTCTGTAATTGAGTAATTTCGCTCAGCTGTAGAAAGGAGGCGGCTGGCATATGCAATAACGCGTTCTTGCCCTTGGTGACGTTGGGCTAGCACGGCGCCAATCCCATAACCGCAGGCGTCTGTGCGAACTTCAGTCGGAGCCGACGGATCAAAATGGGCCAGAATAGGTGGGGAGGTGAGTAAGTCGACTAGCGAAGAAAAGGCCTCCTCTTGGGCAGGGCCCCAGGTAAAAGGGGTGTCTTTCTTTAGAAGGTCGGTCAGGGGGCGAGCGGTGCCGGCAAAATTTTTGATGAAACGGCGGAAGTACGAGCAGAGGCCGACGAAGCTGCGCACATCCGTAGACGACTGGGGAATAGGGAAGTCCTTGACGGCTTTAACTTTAACAGGATCCGGGCGGACACCAGAAGCGTCGACTAGATGTCCGAGAATGGTGAGTTGGCGGCGACCGAATTGACATTTCGACGAATTGAGCTGTAGCCCGGCTCTACGGAAGACAGAAAGAATGCTCGCCAGTCTTTCGAGGTGCGTGGTAAACGTGGGCGAAAAAACCACAACATCGTCGAGGTAACATAGACATGTGGACCATTTAAAGCCGCGAAGCAAGGAGTCCATCATTCTTTCGAAGGTAGCTGGCGCATTACAGAGACCGAATGGCATAACTTTAGACTGATATAAGCCGTCCGGTGTGACGAATGCCGTCTTTTCGCGGTCATTGTCATCAACAGAGATTTGCCAATACCCGGACCGAAGGTCAATTGAAGAGAAAAATTTGGCTCCGTGAAGGCAGTCCAAAGCATCGTCTATTCGTGGGAGTGGATAGACGTCTTTTTTGTTATGTTGTTTAGGTGCCGGTAATCAACGCAAAAGCGCCAGCTGCCGTCCTTCTTTTTAACCAGCACAACTGGTGAGGCCCAAGGGCTCGACGAGGGCTCTATGATGTCTTTACTGAGCATCTTGTCCACCTCTTGCTGTATGATGGTGCGTTCTGTACTGGAGACTCTGTAGGGTCGTCTGTGAATAGGAGCTGCGTCACCGGTGTTGATGCGATGCGTGACCACAGATGTTCGAGCCAAAGGGCGGTCATCGAAGTCAAAGATGTCGCGAAAAGACGACAGAAGATACCGAAGGTCGTGAGCTTGCCCTGGTAAGAGGTCAGCAGCAATCATTTTTGCATATTCATCAGGTGGTGGGACGTCAGGGTCGCGGCAGTTCGACGAGGGTGGGACGCTTCTCACCGCCGATACGACGCATTCGGCAGCAGGGCACAGCGTGGCGAGCGACATACCTTGTGGGAGCGGCTGAACGTAAGAGGCAAAGTTGAGAACCGGAAGGGACGCTTGATTTGCCGACATGGTGACAACTGTATGCGCAAGGGCAACACTGCGTGTAAAGGGCACATCAGGAACCGGAGTAATGATGTAGTCACCATCGGGAACTGGCGGGACCGAGGAGAAACGGACATAAGTGGCGGCATCGGGGTCCAGGCGGACAAAGTCGGCGGTGCACAGTCGGTGAACAATTGGATCCGGTGGCTCTGAAGGAACAGGTAGAGCGAGTTGAACGATGCTTGTGGCGCAATCTATAAGGGCGGAATGGTCGGTGAGAAAGTCAAGGCCGAGAATGATGTCATGAGGGCAGTGTTCGAGGACAGTGAAGAGCACAGAAGTATGGCGGCCGGCTATTGAAACACGAGCAGTACACATTCCGACGACAATAGACATACCGCCATCTGCAACACGGACCACAGTTGAGGGGGCAGGAGTGAGCACTTTCCTTAGGCGACGGCGAAGACGAGCATTCATGACTGAGACGTGCGCTCCAGTGTCGATCAGAGGGGTAACAGGGTCCACGTCGACGTTAAGGATGTTCCGATGAGCATGAAGAGTTAAAGGAGGGTTTTCTGGTCGGGTCGTCAGAGCAGCATCACCCCCAGACGCTGCAGCCATCAGTTTTCCGACCGGGAGCGGGCATATGGGGCCGGCCGCGAAGGGCGGCGAGGTCGGGGCGATGGAGATCGACGGCGCTGAGGTGACGACGAACGGTTGGTAAGCGGGGTCTGAGCGTTGTGGCCAGCAGAGGTCGTTTCCGAGGGCGCGGGAGAGCGGCGGGAATATGCAGAACCCGGCGGGTAGCGGCTGTAGGTCGAGGACGGACGGTTTCGGCAGTGTCGAGATATGTGGCCAACTCGGGAGCAGTTAAAGCAGATGGGCCTGTCATCAGGTGTTCTCCATTCATCTGGATTGCGGCTGCGTCGAGGGTAGTATGCACGTTCAGAACCGAGCTCCGGGGACATGCGGCGAGCATATGGGGCACTAACTGAGCAAACAGGTTGAATCCCAAGATTGGCAAATTCTTTGCGAACGACAGCCTGTATAAGGGATACTGCTGGAGTACTGTCTGTTGCGGGTGGATGAAACGCAACGGGGGACATTGCCTCTACTTCTTGGCGCACAAGTCGTGTCAGGCTCTCAGATGTCGGCAGACGGCTCGGTGGAGTCGAGTCTACACAGGACGACGTCGCAGTCGTATTCGGCAACCGCGTGAACTGCGGAGAAATTCGGCGGCTCTTCGCTTGTTCGAACCGGCGGCATTCCTTGATGATTGCGTCAACCGTTCCGCAGTCCTTGTATACAAGAAGGTTAAAGGCGTCATCTGCGATGCCTTTGAGCACGTGACCTACTTTGTCGCACTCTGACATAGTGGCGTCGACTTTCATGCAGAGAGCTAATATGTCCTGAATGTATGATACATAGGACTCTGTGGACGTTTGTGCACGGCATGCGAGCTCCTTCTTCGCAGCGAGCTGACGCCCGAATGGCTTACCAAACAGGTCACAAAGCTTGCGCTTGCAGAGATCCCAGCTGGTGAGTTCATCCTCGTGGGTCTCGAACCATACCCTGGCAGTGCCCGTCAGGTAGAAGATGACGTTGGCCAACTTTAGGGTCGGGTCCCACCTGTTGTGTGTGCTCACGCGCTCGTACATTGCGAGCCAGTCCTCCACGTCGACGCCGTCCGTTCCGTTGAAGGTCCCAGGATCTCTCGGATGGGCAATGATGAACGCCGGGTTGGCGGACGCCGACGGAGCGGCCCCTTCGCTGGTCATGGTTGAAGAGCCGGCGAGCTGACGACCGCTGCGAAGTTCCGTGCTTGCTGTGGCTGTACCCAGCACCTCCACCAATAATGTAACGTGAAGATGTGCACACCAAAAGGGAAAAATATATTTACAGGGAAACAGCTTAGAGCCACGCAGCCGAACAACCGGGCACGCGAAGCCCAGCAGCAGAAACGCACTTCGTCCTCTTCGCGTTCCAAGCGCGAGCGCACCAAGCACGAGCGTTCCAAGCGCGAGCGCACCAAGCACGAGCGTTCCAAGCACAAGCACAACCGTAGTAATAATAATTGGTTTTTTGGGGAAAGGAAATGGCGCAGTATCTGTCTCATATATCTTTGGACACCTGAACCACGCCGTAAGGGAAGGGATAAAGGAGGGAGTGAAAGAAGAATGGAAGAATAGGTGCCGTAGTGGCGGGCTCCGGAATAATTTCGACCACCTGGGGATCTTTAACGTGCACTGACATCGCACAGCACACGGGCGCCTTAGCGTTTTTCCTCCATAAAAACACAGCCGCCGCGGTCGGGTTCGAACCCGGGAACTCCGGATCAGTAGTCGAGCGCCGTAACCACTGAGCCACCGCGACGGGTATGTCCTTAAACAAGATTTCATCTTTCGTTCAAGCAAAGCTAAGCCTCTACATCGGGCGCCCCTCTCACTGCACACGACGAAATTAAACTATTAATACCGGAGTTTTATTTATCGTGACACAAGGAACCAGTTGATCCATTTCTTGCTCTTAGCGACGATAACCGCTATTGCAGTCTCTTGCGCTCCTGCTACTTGTTTCGCTCCTACCAACGCAATCATAGCCGACAAAATCGAAATTAAAAGCGAAACCTTTTTTTCCCCGTGACTTTATTCCTATATAGTGACGTCAAGAACAGAAAGGATGAAGTGGTGACTGTCTGCAAGTGGATGACGGTGCAGCCTTGCCTTGGCGATCCGTGCAACACAGCCTTGGCGTCACCTGATAAAAATGGCCGGTGTCGGCGGCAGCTGTATCTTGTTCTTTGTCTTTAACTCATAACAGCTCCTAGACCGAATCTTCGTCACTGACCACGTCAAAAACTTAGTTGGAATCTGTACGGATTCCTTGTTCGCGGTGAGGAATCGGCCTTAAAAGATGCAGCCTATGTAGGTTATGCATGATTTTGCATAAGCAGGGTGTAGATGCCCTTTTGTTCTGTTCAGTGCATTCGCCGTCGTCTATATTATCAGGGAATTCATGTACAACGGCGCTGAGAGATTTATTTCGGTAGCAACGACTTCCACGTCATCCCAAGTGATTTCCTGGCCAGATTTTGCGCGTGTTCTGCCACAGCACTAGGGGCTGGCCAATTCCTGTCACTGTCATTACGGTCCTCCTTTGGGTGCATTTGCAGATTATTAATGCAAGGTATCTTATAAACAATACCCGGGAACTTCGAACGATGCAGAGCATCTTTGACAATCACAAGATCCGCGCGCATTTTATTAGTCGGCGCGTGAGCAATATGTCCAAGTAATTTTTGGAGACCCATGTCAAAGCTTCGCTTCCGCCTGGCATGTCGTGAAGCGCCGGGCTTATCGGCCAAGATGATGTTGTGTTTTTTATGCTCCGGCTGCAAGTGCTTGTCGAGCTGGCTTCTGGACCCTTTCAATAAATTTTTCCGGGTATCCGTTTCATTCCAAGTTGGTTCTTATCATATCAAATCCGTGCTTGAGGCTGTGTTCATCGGAACACCTGATAACTGCTCGGTTTAAAAGTGACGCTACGACTGACCGTTTGTGAGCTAATGGCCGCACTGACTTCAAATCAAGGTTCCTTCCGAAGTGTGTGGGCTTCCTGTACACGCTAAACTTTAGGCCGGTGGGAGAGCGTGCATTGAAACATGGGTTACTTCCACTGCTTTTCTCCTGACCAGCGAAGTTAATGGATGTTTCTAAACTATTCAGACGATCCTGGAAGAGTCGTACTTGCCTCTTCTCTAGGATGGAGAAGCAATCGTCGACGCGCGCCCTTCGACAGAACATTAGAGCTCAGGGGGTCCCCTTCTGAGCCACATGGTGCGGCTCGTAATCCATTCTCAGCGTTTTAAGTCTCCTGAAGGTAAGAAGATTTCTGGTCCTGTTCCCTCCAATGAATAGGACTTCAACGAACGCTGCAGGAGTCCCACAGTTAGGCCTAGAAGCAAACCTCTTGGGCTCTAAACGTTGGACAAAGGCTGCACCTACAAAACGGTTACGGTCGAGGTTAGAACGACAAGAGCGCTTTCTGCTCAGTGGCTTCCATTCCAAAGTTTTCTCTTGTAGAGGAGATAGACGCACCCATAGCGGTTACAAATGTTTGCTTGAATATGGATTTGTCCTGCGTGAAATGCGTGCTGGTTAAGCAGAAGCCGAGAAGGTCGCAAAGCTCTATGACGTTAAATGCAGTGCGGTCATGAAAAGATACGCCTCTGTTCAGAACTTCTCTGCATTTGTCAATGGGAAGGCCAACTGGACTGTATATTAAGAGCGAGAATATGTCGAGCGGTACCAGTACTACATGATTGTCTCCTGAAACGACGCCGGTTACCTAGCTGATGAAATCAGCTGTGTTGGGGACGTGGACGCCAGAGTTGCTACCAACAGGACCAGGACCTTGTATAGGTTAACTGAAAGCCGGTGCGGAGATGATCTTGTAAAATCAACTATCGGTCGGAACGCTGTTCCTATTTTGTGTATCTTGGAAACATCATATACAGCCGGAGCGAAGTCATTGGTGGAAAGAAGGGGGTAGAAAGGCTCCGTTTCGACGGCGGAAGATCCTCAAATATATGCGAAAGTAGTTTCTGCAATCCTGTATGTATTTTAGAGCTCGGATCAGCGCCCAGCTGACGATGCGGTGTTGCATCATCCAGCATAGTTTTCATTTTACGCGACAGAGTATACAGCTCGTTCGCTCGAAGTCTTCAGCGCAGTCTGCACCGCGTGTCGTAAATAATCGGAGGCTGCGTAAAAAAAATCATATGGTAATTTATTCAGAGACTGATGATTAATTGTTGCGTGATAAGCGATGACGAGTTAATGAAATCAATGTAATTGATTGATTAAGCAAACGAAAAATGAAACAAATGGAAAACGGGGGTTCAAAGGTGTCGAAATCCTCAGAGTGAGAAGCCATTGTTTGATCATGCTAATCAGAAAAATTTAGAGAGTGTTATTTATCAACTTATTAATTAAAACAAATGATAATAAATGAAAAATGCGTTCAAGGTACTAAACTGCTCATAATGGAAAAAATAACCCACGATGCTATTGCGTCATAGGCGGAGCGTAAGGCGGAGCGTAAGCGCCCTCTCCAGTTTTTTTCATGGTAGGTAGAGCACCACTGTCAGGTTCTGCTTATCTGCAGACACAATGGCGATGTCAGCGATGCTCCTTCACAATTCGAGAGTCCTGCATTCGCCTTCCGAAAAGCCAGAACGGCACTTCCTGCTCTTATGGAATAGTGTCCCGAGTGTGGTACTCCAGTCTTCGTCCAGGACTTGTATATTGAGGCGGCGGACTGCGCCCTGCACAGCGCCGATCACCTTTCTTGAATCTGGGGACTTGCCTTGATGCTAGCTGAGGCCGCGGCATAAACTTCCGTGAACTTTACTATGCTACTACTTGGCCAGGCGGCGTTCCGTTAAACCCTGGACGACTCACAACTCCAGCGCAGGGTATCCTCTTTGTCATTGCATGCAGCAAGTCATAATAACGGCAGAGGGGCAGAATCTATTTGTCCTCATTGTCTTCTTGGGCGAAGATAAGTGAATTTAGACGCATTACATATTGCATGATAGGTGTAACGTTAAGACACCAGAAGCACGGCAAAATGATGGGCCTGTTGGTATAGCATGTTAAAGAAGAAATAACCAGCCAAAAAGACGAAGACACAAGGAGAGAACAACACAGGACAACGGCTGGACTAACAACTGAATTCTTTATTGAGCACAGACCACCGAGTAATCTCAACGCATGCTCCAAGGCAGGACAGACACTCAAACATGGTTATTCAAATAATCAAGTTCTTTTATCGTCAGCGCTATCGATGGTGAAATGACGCAAGCATCGCCATATTTGGCTATTTGAAAGGCCTCAAAGACTTCGCGGCCATTCCGTGTTTTTCCATAGCCCAGAACGGTGACACCAGAGAAACGTGGGGAACATTTGCCAGAACATCTACTACAGTGCCAAGCAAGATTGCTATCTTTACCAGCGCCAACATTGTACTGTGAACTGTCAACTTTGACTGTGTGAACGAGAGGATGCCAAACCACAAAAGAAAAGTTTCCCCTTCTGTGATGAACCAACAGGCCCAAATCACCACCCTTCAGAAGCCTTGAGGCGTACCATATGTATACAACTTCTGGGCGAACGCGGCTCCGCTGTGATACTGTCGCTCCGTCGGGGGCCACTTCGTAGCCAAGCACTCCTAGTTGCCGAATGGTAACGTACGGGCCGAAGTAGCAGCACGAGAGTTTTACACTTAGTCCGCCGCGTTGAATGAGCACCCGCACCCACAAACGGTAAGCTGGCTTGTATCCTGCGTGGCATCGGGGTAGGTGGTAGCGTTGGGCTTCGGTGCTCTGTTGGTCTTCGATCCGTAATCGGGCATGTCGTCGTGCTTCTTCTGCGCACTGAAGGTAGGCGGCGGCGCCGACGTTATCTTCTTTGGTAACAGGGGCAGCATGGCATCGAGTGTGGTCGTGGCCTCCCTGTCATAGACGAGCTTGAAAGGAATTATATGCGCGGTCTATCGCACCGCGGTGTTGCAGACGAAGATCACATAAGGCCGGATAATGTGCCAAGTCTTGTGTTCGGCGTCGATATACGTGACAAGCGTGCTCAACGTTCGTCGAACAGAAGTGCCCGCCGCTCTGAGCCGTGCGAAATTTAAAGCTGACAACCAACTTTCCAGATACGGCATGCAAAATGACCAAAGCAGTCCGGAACGACGTAGTCTAACTCGCTATCCTCAGCATTGCGTTCGCTATTATGCTGAGAAGTTTGCTCTGGTTTTCTGCCGCGTTCTCGTTTATTACGGCTGCGATAGCGCAGTGGTGAAGTTAACTATGACCAGCATTGTCATTGCACCGGAATTATTTTCACTTTCCTTACATTTTTTCAAATCTTATACAGTATATAGTGCAGCTATTTATAAACAACCTGAGTTGAAACCCGTTACAATGAAATAGGTTGTCTCTTGAGAGGGTTGCAGTGCACATTGGTGGTGTCTTAGGCACCTTCTTGCCAGCATTTTACAGCGGCCGTCGCTTTTGAGCAGTACGTTGTGGGAAAAGGGGTGTGTGCAAAAGTAAGGAGAGCGACGGCGTTTCCTGTTCGAGGGGCGGCCACGGGTAAAGGACGCTGCGCTGAACCACGGCCGCCACGGACAACAAACTTTGTGACGCGCGATGGGGAGAGAGCGGGACGGAGAGGGGGAACCCACTCGCGGAAGTGGCCGCCGAGCAAAACCATAGGCGAGAGCTCATTTGCCTTCTTCCTTCGTCGCGGTGCTACCGCTCACCGGGATGAGAAACTAAGACGGGCAACAATGGAGGGCTGCAAGGCACGCTGACCTCGCGAGCGCATGGCGCATCCGTGGGACAGTTTAGCCTCCAGGCCTGAAAGGTTACACTGCTAAGCGTACAACTAACGGGCTTACGAAGTGACGACAGAGAACAAATTCGGAGGCATCCAAGGAGAGCTTTCGTACGCAAGCCAACGTTTCGACCAAAAACGCTGTCGAAACCATGGCTAGCGCACTGAGTCTCTCCCAGGATGCCTGTGCATTTTCTTTTGTATTGTCAAGAATCCCATTTTTCAGCCGTCTGTCCAACGATTAACAAGTGTAAGCCGCGAACGCAACTTCCAACGAGGTGACAGTTCGGGATTTTACGACGATCAAGTTGCGAAACTCTCTAGTGTTATTAGCATCTACCGTTGCATTAAGCAGCAAGGCTCCGCCGTGGCTGTGCAATACATTAATTCTAGCGAACTGTACCGTACTTTCCAAACGTTCCCAAATGACACGCTGTTTGCAGAACATTTTCTGTTTAATTCCAGATTTTATATTTGTTGATAATATCCCGCTAACTCCATACGTTCCAACACACGTTGAATATAGTCAAATACAACGAAACGGCGAATTCATCTCAATGGACCGCTGAAAAAACCAATGGCATTGGCTTATTGCCAAGATGTCGCGGTCGCCCACATTGCAATTATCAATAGCACATGGAGTGCGCCCGCTCCAAGTGCGCCCGCACTCGCAAATTGTTCCTAAAGGCGCTGTTATTTCCAGAAAGAATAAAAAATGGCTGTGGTTTAGCTCTGGTTAAACCTGGAGTGACGCGATAGCTACAGCTGGCGAAGTGGAACTCGCTCAGTCGAATTGCAGTCAGTCTTTCGCCGCTCCGTTCTGCTGGGCGTTCCTTCTTCATCTTCGTCCCTGGACGTGATTCACTCTCTCCACTCCACCCTTCCCCCCCCTCCCCCCCCCAAACTCGGTTTTGTCGGCGCGCCGCGCTGCCGGCAGCTGCTCCAAACCACGTGACCAACCACGTGACTATGTGGCGGCGCCGCCGCAGCCACGGCGCTGCCACGCTGAAGGCTCGAAATATTAGCGTAATGTAGCTATCTATACAAAAATCTTTACTGACCACGTAATGTGGCCTCTAGAGTTCAGAACGAAAAGGAATAGCTTATCTTCAAACAGGACTAACGAACTAAAAAAGAAAAAGCAATGCAATTGTGAACGAATTCACGATTGATGCTTCTTGGTCTAGTTTAAACATGACTTCAGGGGCAGCGCAGGTAGACAGAAGGGACGGGATATGACACAAGAGTAAAGGGCGCTGACTTCCCACTGTTTATTTCACCAACGATTAATTGATAGTAACGATTGATAGCAGTCATAAGGATCAGAGAGTTCGGGAAATAATTGAGGCGGTGAAGATTGTTCGTGCGGAGGATTAGTGTGTGAGCATCGCATCGGTCGTTTTGACGCAGAAGGAACTCAGATTCTTAGATGGTTGGAATTAGGTTCCCGGTGCTATGATGTGGCATCATGACGAGTGTTGTTTCCCCTTTGCTCTTTCCCGTTTTTCTCGGATTTCTCTCGTGCTGGTATATATATATATATATATATATATATATATATATATATATATATATATATATATATATATATATATATATATATATATATATATATATGTGTGTGTGTGTGTGTGTGTGTGTGTGTGTGTGTGTGTGTGTGTGTGTGTGTGTGTGTGTGTATGTATATGTATATATATATATATATATATATACGTGTCACGTTCAGTGAAATATACAGTTGGAAGTAAAAGAATTCACGATGTTCCCGCAAACACCCCGCGGCTTTCGCACAGTACAAAAAGCAATACAATTTGGTGCGAAAGTTGCTATCTACCGCGCATTCATTGCGTGGAGTCATTGGCAGCACACCGCAGACAGAAAAACTGAGGAGGGTGAGAGACTGCTCCGAGCAGCACGCTTTCACAGTATTGTCTTCTTCGACGTCCTAAAGCTTCGCTGCTGCGTGCAGTGTCGGTGAAGGTCCGCGTCGAGCGGCGTGCTTCAAGCACTGAGAGGGAAAGCCGCTCAGTCGCATCATGCTCGAAATCGATTTGTTATGGCGACAGCTTCGTCTTGTAAAGCGTGGCGTCTGTACTACGTCTCTCCGGCACGCACTGCGGCAGCTGTTCTCGACCGACCCTCTAGCAGTTTATTGCAGACCCCCAAGGCGAGCTGAATATGTCGATGCTCAATCTTCTTTGCTAGAAGTGAGCACCAATTTGTGCGCTCAAGTAGCGATACCGCAAGCTGATGACGTCTATGCGGACATTGGAATTACAGAAAATTAAACTTCTCCTGCTGGCACTGCCGGTAAGCTCCTGTGATATTTGGTTGCGGGTGACGACAAAAGTCGGCATATTGCTTGTGTGCAGACGCTCATGACAAAGCGAGGATTTGTACTGTCTAATAAGAATGACGCATAGTTGCACAAAAGGTGCTTTGAAGCGCATGCAGAGCATTTAACAACTACCCGGGAGCGCTCTGTACGATGTTACTTTCCAAAATGTTCGTGCACACATCTCAGCTTTTATCCCGTAGGGCATTTCTACAGTGTCCTGTGGCAAGTTTTCTGACATGCTCCATTTTTTTTTTCAGTACAACTCGAGACGGCGAACTGACAATCCAATGAAATGGCTGCCACATCATAATTTTTCCGAAATTTGGTTATGTTTCTGATAAGACCTGAAATACAATCCGCACATACAAGCTCTGTAGCTCATTCTGAACTTGGTGCGACAAAGAAGGTCTCAGGACACCACTGCTGAGCATAACATGAATCATTTCGTTCCAGGAAGTTTTTTACATGCTAGGCGTACTTTAGAGTAGCCTTGTGTTTTGTTTATTATTTATTTATTTTGTCCTCGGGCTTAAAAAGCATTGTAGAGGGGAGGGACAGAACTACAAATGACACTCTACAATTTCAGTAAAGAGAGAAAAAAATAAAATCGAGCGAGAATAAAGGGGAAACTAAAGGCAACACAAACAATGAAAAAAAGCCGCAAAAAAAGGCACGTATCCAAAGCACTCGGGTTGGTTGCAAATACACAGTTTATTGGTTGAACAGAATGCAGCATATAAAGTCAGATACTTTCGCACCAAAAAAATGAAGGAACCGCCACAGAGAACATTATAAACGCGAAGTGAAAGTAAAAAAAAAGGCTTGAAAATATGTTAATAAGTGAAGTCCGACAGTGGTGGTCGTCGGTGATAGCCAGCAGGGCAGCAGGTAGGTGGTTCGAGTCACGGGATGTTTTTTGTAGAAATGAACGTGCATACGCCATGGTGTTTTGGCGAGGTATGACGACTTAGTAGGAGTGATCGACACGTGCAGATACATGAGCGGCATCTGTGACCAGGCCCGGTCTGAGATGGTCGTTATGATGGTAAATCTTATGGAAGAGGTAAATGCGAAAAATCTTGCGACGAACCGCGAGAGGGGGCATATTTACACTTTGAAGTTCAAGTTGAAAGTTTATTAAGGAATTCAAACAAAGTTACAAGCGTATACAGCGAGAGGTCCCATGGTACAAGACCGCGGGAGGCACCTCCCATGAAAATAATTTTCAATAAGCAACAAAATACGAAATACACTATACATTAATTAGCGATGCAGATAGTAAATATTTAGACACATAGTGTAATATGAGTTACCGAAGTATTTAATAACAAACAGTCACGAAATATTTTGCCTCTCTCTCTCTTGTGCGATGTTGTTGCATCCAGATGCTGACGTGGAGTGGTAGAGGGCGGGTCTCGTGAGTGACCCGGAGGACGTACTTCGCAACTGGTGAGTTTGAGACAGGCGTGCAGGTCTTCTGACGTTGGCACTTGGAAAGCCTTTCCACAAAAAGTTATTTATTACAATATTTACAAAACTGATTTACATATGCCGAAAGATTTCGGCCTCTCCGCTTTAACTAAAAAAGACACAACTGTAAACTCTCGCGACTCCGGACCAAAGTCGGCACCCACACGGCCAAACCACCCGGCCGCCGCGCAAGGAACTCGCGTCTCCAACTCCGCGAACCCGAGATCACCACCGGCCGCACACGACCGATCTGTACGGCTGCCACCGACCAACCCCCCGCGCTCTCCTTAGCGCGAGCACATCTCCTTGTACTCCCGCCAAAACTACACCTTCCGCCAATAGGTGACTTTCCTGCCACATTTCGGACGGGACATATCACAACACAAAATAAAAGCACACAGTATAAAACACACGCCTTGCAACGCAAAAGAAAAGCACAAAATATCGAACACACGGCTCGCTGCAAGCTGCCCTGGCTAACTAGAAAAATGCCACAACGAGGGGAGAGAAACCATTTACGACACATGCGTCCTGTTAGCCGCTCTGGCCTAGGGTGCCCGGATGCCCGCTCTCCTCCGGCGCTGGCCCATTGAGCAAGCTGCCGTGGCTAACTAGAAACATGCCACAACGAGGGGAGAGAAACCATTTACGTCACATGCGTCTGATCAGGCCATTCCTCCTCCCTTAGGCCGAGGCTCCCGAAACCCGCGCGCGCCGCCGCCCTGAGAGCCTCTCCTATTTGTCGGCGCGTTCCCCTGCTCCCCTTCGGCGGCCCTCCTCACGCCTTAGCGCGACGTACGCCAGGTTCGTCGTGATAGAAACAATATATTGGAGGATAATGTACAATAATATACTCACAAATGCCGCGATACATAGGATCAGTAACAAAAAAGTCACAGGTTAAGAAGGAAAAGCTTTAATTGGACCGTGAACAAAGCGTATTAGTTTGTATGATGTCTAAGTTCAAAGAATTCCAAAATGATATGGATGAAACATGAAGTGATTGTTTCCCGTAGTTAGTTCTGACCTTAGGTAGTAAGAAGTTATTACGCAGCGCAAAATATCTGACGATGTTGCGTATAATCGTGCCGGGAGAAAATATGCTTAGCGGGAGCTGATGATGAAGAATCTTAAAGAATACGAAACAAATGTTGTAAAAATAAAAGGCCGAGATAGGCTGAACGTTTAAAACTATGAACAAAATGCGTGAGCGTGACATTCGAGGGGTATAGGTAATGGCGCGCATGGCTTGCTTTTGCAGTTTTATTACAGGCCAGAGATGAACATGATAGGCGTTACCCCAAGATGAGATACGATATAGTATAAGTGGCTGTGGATGAATGCTTAGTAAAGGGATAATAAAGTTTGGATTTTGAAATAGTTTAGGCTCTTATCTTGCTTTTGTGTCGTTTCAAGCAATATTGTTAAGTTTCACTCGCAATTATATCTTTTTGTATGATTTTGTACAACAGCGATTTGCGCTGATTTATTCATGTAATTTGCGTAGCGACCTATTATGTGTGATTTGTTAAGTGCCAATTC
Organism: Amblyomma americanum; assembly: GCF_052857255.1. Taxonomy (NCBI): domain Eukaryota; kingdom Metazoa; phylum Arthropoda; class Arachnida; order Ixodida; family Ixodidae; genus Amblyomma; species Amblyomma americanum. Next base: position 234,339,143 of record NC_135498.1, read on the forward strand.
TGTGCAACAGTATGTGCAATATGCTTGTGTACAAGTGTCAAATGTAGTGTTTTTTTAATCTTTTGTGATTACAGGACGCACACTTTATTATTTTGTTCTAATATTTGTATTGTACCTGTACCGCTTTGGACTGTTTAGGGTCGCACCACCAGCCTTTAGCCTTTGTCCCTGCATCAAGCTTTGTTTCGTCTGATGCTGAAATAAAAGAATTAATAGAAATAAAAAGAATTATTAGTCCGCGTAACTAATACAAAATTTTCTTGCACGTTTCAGCAACATGATAATTTAACTTTAAGTCAGGGTCAATGATAACACTCAGAAAAGAAACTCGATGTTGCGGCGAAATGGCAGCAGAATTGATAGTAGTAGTGGTGTAATGGGCAATAGCTTCTGAGGGGGATGGAATATCTGAAAACAAGTCTTAGTGACGTTCACGGAGGCGGTTAATGTGGTTGTAGGTTATGTATGAGCTGATTATTGTGCTGGTACGATGATATCATGATAGAGTAATCTGCGTATAATATACTATTGCAATGGTTTAAGGAGGATGGTAAATCATTAATGTAGAGTAAAAACAATAGAGGGCCTAGAATAGAACCTTGTGGAGCCCCCATGTTAATTAAAGCTATGTTAGATGTGTGGTCAATAAAAGAGACTATGTGCTCTCGGTCATAGAGAAACCTCTTTAAGAGCATTAAGGAGAGGTCCAGTGACACCAGTATGATTCTAGTTTGTGAAACAAGATGGAGTGATCGATGGGATCAAATGCTTTACTAAAATCTATGTATACCGCTTCTTATAACATTCCTTTACCAATAGCCAGCCTAACGTAGTCTATGATAGACGCTATTGCTGTATGTGTAGATAGTCAGCGCCGAAAGCCGTGTTGACTATCTGTCAATATGTAAATTTTTTCAATATAACTTGACAACCAACTTTGAAATAGGTTTTCAAAAATTTTCTCCAAAAAGGGAAGAATTGCATTCGGTCCATAATCACCTTTTCTGAAGACCGGCATTTTGGCTATCTTGAGCTGCTTGTCTTGAGCTGATTGTCTCGCTTCGTCCCCGTCTTTATTCGCGCTGTATCGCATTATGGAAAAATACCAACTAGCCCGATCTGCCAATCTTGCTGGTTAGTTCGGGAAGGTAGCCGGACCGTAGTCACAGATCGCTCCCCGGTGATTGACCGCGGCATCGATGGAAGCCAGGCTATATAGCAGCCACACAATGTTCGAGGTAGCGCTTCGTGGCAACGGTGGACTTGCGTGCGCTGACGCTAGCAGTCGGAATGCACGTGCCTTCGTTGCGCGCGGGCCAGCAAACAAGAACTCAGTTGACGATGCGAGAGATGCGTAGCGTACAGCAGGACAATCTGGGAAAAAGATGGGTTGCTGGTTAGCTCGAGAAGGTAGCCGGAAGGTAGTCTCAGATCGCTTTCAATGAATGACCGGCGGCGTCTATGGCACCTAGATTGTATAGCAGCCAGACAGTGCTTGAGGTGGCGCTCCGTGGCAACGGTGGACTTGCGTGTGCTGACGCTAGCAGTCGGAATGCACGTGCCTTCGTTGCGCGAGTGCCAGCAGTCACGAACTCAGTTGACGATGCGCAAGATGCGTAGCGTACAGCAGGACTAAAGAATTAGGTTGGGCTAGTTGGTGCTTTTTATCCACAGACTGCGACATCTTAGTAGCGTTAAAATACAAAGGACTATGAGCAGAAACACACGAAACAGACTCCAGACTTCAACTGCCGTTTATTGCACACGTAAAAGAAGAAATCACTATGCGCATCTGCGCATGCTCGATATACAAGACAAATACAAGGCAGACAAACACAAGGCAGAGCTGTTATCGCTGTTAGAGAGAGCATCGAGTCCCATAGTCCAGTCACCCTCCAGAATTCTTTTGGTTTATCAGTTGACAACATCTTGGAACTGTTGAGTTTTTATCTTTCCTCTACTCTTGTTGATTTTAACCTTGACCACTACGTACAGAAGCAAGGTATATGCATTGGTTCGTGCATTGCTCAGTCTTAGTGACCTGTTTTTAGGCTGTATCGACAAAGAAATCTTTTCGCGCCGCACCGACAAGACCTTTGTTGCAAAACATTTTAGATGTGTCGACGATTATCATATTCTGTTGAAAGGAAAGGCGCCTGAGGAAAGAGACTGCATTGTGCAGGGAGTTTTTAACGTTTAAAAAGATGGTGTGAAGGGACTGCGAATAACTCGTGAGGTTCCGATTGAGGGATGCTTGCAGTACCTTGATTTAAACATTAGCTTTAATGATGATTCGGTCTGTTGAACGTATTGTTCTCGATCAAAAAAGCCAATCCTAAGCTATAATTCGGCCCATTCAAAAATTGTTAAGAGAGGGATAGCTTTGAACTGCTTGAGAGCCGCCCTTCAGAAATCATGCGAACACAAGGTGAACTTCAGTGTTCAACAACAGGCTCTCCGTCTGAGCAGTGCTGGCTTCCTAGACCGCAATCTCACGTCCGTCGCCGAGAGACTTGTCAAAGAGGTAAGACATGGACATGTCAGCAAACCTCAGCAGTGATGGTTCCCAGGGACGTCCTGTGTGTGTGGCATACATGCATGGCCTGTCCAATCGCCTCAAAAAGATGGCGGGAAAGTGCGGCGTACGCGTTGTTTTCTCGGCGCTGTTCAAAATGTCCAACATGTGCCGCATGGTGAACACCACCAAGGAGGTCAGAGCCTGTGGCACCAAGCACGCCACACGGTCAGTTAACTGCATCATTGGTGTGGTCTACCAGATACCATTGTCTTGTGGCAAGTGCTACATAGGCCAGAGGGGCCAGTGCCTGAATGAAAGATTGCGGAAGTATAGAACAACAGTCACAGCTTTGATTGGAGGTGGCCATTTGGCGGTCCAATGCCAAGAGTGCAAAACGACGAAAGATGGCGAAATAGAGGAGGAAGAGTGCACCCCTCTTTTTCGCAGCACCTGCGTGCTCAGGCGGTTCAATAAGCAGATTGACAAGGAAATATTTGAGGCTTTCTGTATCGATAAAGCAGGACAGAAATGCGTGGGCTCCCCTTCAATAGCCCTCACGAGTAAAGAAATTGCATACCTGGCAAAAAGCACGCGCCTGAATCTATTGTGAATTTACTTTTCTTTTTATTTTGTACTCTATATGTCGGCGATAACCAGCAATCGTTTTAATCACATTTGTCTTGTATATCGAGCATGCACACATGCGCATAGTGATTTCTTCTACGTGTGCAATAAACGGCAGTTAAGTCTAGCGCCTGTCCTGTGTGTTTCTGCTCTTTGTACTTTCCATTTTAACGCTAGTAATATGTCGCAGTCTGTGGTACAGCAGGAATATCCGGGCAAAAAAATGTGTTGCTGGTTAGCTCGGGAAGGTAGCCGGACCGTAGTCCCAGATCGATCCCAGTGAATGACCCGCGGCGTCTCTGGCAGCCAGATTATATAGCACCCAGACAGTGCTTGAGGTGGCGCTCCGTGGCAACGGTTAACTTGCCTGTGCTGATGCTAGCAGTTCGAATGCGTGAGCCTTCGTTGCGCGCGTGCCAGCAGTCACGAACTCAGTTGACGACGCGCAAGATGCGTAGCGTACAACAGGACAATCTGGGCAAAAGATGGGTTGCTGGTTAGCTCGAGAAGGTAGTCGGACCGTAGTCACAGATCGCTCCCCAGTGATGCACCAGCGGCATCGATGGCAGCAAGTTTATATAGCAGCCAGACAATGTCTGAGGTGGCGCTCCGTGGCAACTTTCGTGTGCTGACGTTAGCAGTCGGAATGCATGTGCCTTCGTTCCGAGCGTGCTAGCAGTCACGAACTCAATGACGATGCGCAAGATGCGTACCGTACAGCACGACAATCAAGGCAAAAGATGAGTTGCTGGTTAACTCGAGAAGGTAGCCGGACTGTAGTCACAGATCGCTCCCCTGTCATTGACCCGCGGCATGCATCGGTGGCAGCAAGAATATACAGCAGATAGACAATGTTTGAGGTGGCGCTCCATGGCAACGGTGGACTTTCGTGTGCTGACGCTAGTAGTCGGAATACACGTGCGTTCGTTACGCGCGTGCCAGCAGTCACGAACTCAGTTGACGATGCGCAAGATGTGTAGCGTACAGCAGGACAATCTGGGCAAAACATGGGTTCCTGGTTATGTCGAGAAGGCAGCCGAACAATAGTCACATATCGCTCCACTCTGATTGACCCGCGGCATGCATCGATGGCAGCCAGATTATATAGCAGCCAGACATTACTTGAGGTGGCGCTCTGTGGCAACGGTGGACTTGTGTGTAATGAAGCTAGCAGTCGGAATGCACGTCCCTTCGTTGCGCGCGTGCCAGCAGTCACGAACTCAGTAGGCGATGCCCAAGATACGTAGCGTACAGCAGGCCAATCTAGGCAAAACATGGGTTGCTGCTTATGTCGGGAAGGTATACGGACCGTAGTCAAAGATCGCTTCCCCGTGATTGACCCGCGGCGTCTATGGCAGCCAGATTATATAAAGCCAGACAGTGCTTGAGGTGGCGCTCCATGGCAAGTGTGGACTTTCGTGTGCTGACGCTAGCAGTCGGAATGCACGTGCCTTCGTTGCGCGCGTGCCAGCAGTCACGAACCCAGTTGACGATGCGCAAGATGCGTAGCGTACAGCAGGACAATCTGGGCAAAACATGGGTTGCTGGTTGGCTCGGGAAGGTAGCCGGACCGTAGTCACAGATCGCTCCCCAGTGAATGACCCGTGGCGTCTATGGCCGCCAGATAATATAGCAGCCAGACAGTGCTTGAGGTGGTGCTCCATGGCAACGGTGGACTTTCGTGTGCTGAAGCTAGCAGTCGGAATGCACGTGCCTTCGTTGCGCGCGTGCCAGCAGTCACGAACTCAGTAGGCGATGCCCAAGATACGTAGCGTACAGCAGGCCAATCTAGGCAAAACATGGGTTGCTGCTTATGTCGGGAAGGTATACGGACCGTAGTCAAAGATCGCATCCCCGTGATTGACCCGCGGCGTCTATGGCAGCCAGATAATATAACAGCCAGACAGTGCTTGAGGTGGCGCTCCATGGCAACGGTGGACTTTAGTGTGCTGACGCTAGCAGTCGGAATGCACGTGCCTTCGTTGCGCGCGTGCCAGCAGTCACGAACTCAGTTGACGATGCGCAAGATGCATAGCGTACAGCAGGCAAATCTGGGCAAAACATGGGTTGCTGGTTGGCTCGGGAAGGTAGCCGGACCGTAGTCACAGATCGCTCCCCAGTGAATGACCCGTGGCGTGTATGGCCGCCAGATTATATAGCAGCCAGACAGTGCTTGAGGAAGCGCTCCGTGGCAACGGTGGACTTTCGTGTGGTGAAGCTAGCAGTCGGAATGCACGTGCCTTCGTTGCACGCGTGCCAGCAATCACGAGCTCAGTTGACGATGCGCAAGATGCGTAGCGTACAGCAGGACAATCCGGGCAAAAGATGGGTTGCTGGTTAGCTCGAGAAGGCAGCCGGACCGTAGTCACCGATCGCTCCCCAGTGACTGACCAGCGGCATCTATGGCAGCAAGGCTATATAGCAGGCAGACAATGTTCGAGGTGGCGCTCCGTGGCAACGGTGGACTTTCGTGTGCTGGCGGCAGCAGTCGTAATGGATGTGCCTTCGTTACGCGCGTGGCAGCGGTCACGAACTCAGATGACTATGCACAAGATGCGTACGGTACAGCAGGACAATTTGGGCAAAACATGGGTTGTTGGTTCGCTCAAGACGGTAGCCGGACAGTAGTCACAGGTCGCTCTCCAGTAATTGAACAGCGGCATCGATGGCAGTAAGGCTAATAGCAGCCAGACAATGCTTGAGGTGGCGCTCCATGGCAACGTTGGACTTTCGTGTGCTGACGCTGGCAGACGGAATGCACGCTCCTTCGTTGCGCGCGTGCCAGCAGTCACGAACTCATTTGACGATGCGCAAGATGCGTAGCGTACAGCAGGACAAACTGGGCAAAAGTTGGGTTGCTGCTTAGCTCGACAAGGTAGCCGGACCGTAGTCACAGATCTCTCCCCTGTGATTGACCCGCGGAATGCATCGATGGCAGCCAGACTATATATCAGCCAGACAATGTTTGAGGTGGCGCTACATGGCAACGGAGGACTTTCGTGTGCTGACGCTAGCAGTGGGAATGCAGATGCCTTCGTTGCGCGCATGCCAGCAGTCACGAACTCAGTTGGCGATGCGCAAGATGTATAGCGGACAGCAGGACAATCTGGGCAAACGATGGGTTGCTGGTTAGCTCGGGAAGGTAGCCGGACAGTAGTAACAGATCGCCCCCCAGTGGTTGACCAGCGCGATCGATGTCAGCAAGGCTATATAGCAGCCAGACAATGTTTTAGGTGGCGCTCCGTGGACGGTGGACTTTCGTGCGCAGGCGGCAGCAGTCGGAATGCATGTGCCTTCGTTGCGCGCGTGCCAGCAGTTACGAACTGAAGTGACCATGCGCAAGATGCGTAGCGCACAACAGGACAATCTGGGCAAAAGATGGTTTGCTGGTTAGCTCGAGAAGGTAGTCGGACCGTAGTCACAGATCGCTCCCCAGTGATGGACCAGCGGCATCGATGGCAGCAAGGCTATATAGCAGCCAGACAATGTTTTAGGTGGCGCTCCGTGGCAACGGTGGACTTTCGTGCGCAGGCGCCAGCAGTCGGAATGCATGTGCCTTCGTTGCGCGCGTGCCAGCAGTTACGAACTGAAGTGACCATGCGCAAGATGCGTAGCGCACAACAGGACAATCTGGGCAAAAGATGGTTTGCTGGTTAGCTCGAGAAGGTAGTCGGACCGTAGTCACAGATCGCTCCCCAGTGATGGACCAGCGGCATCGATGGCAGCAAGGCTATATAGCAGCCAGACTATGTTTGAGGTGGCGCTCCGTAGCAACTTTCGGGTGCTGACGCTAGCAGTCGGAATGCATGTGCCTTCGTTCCGCGCGTGCTAGCAGTCAAGAACTCATTTGACGATGCGCAAGATGCGTAGCGTACAGCAGGACAATCAAGGCAAAAGATGGGTTGCTGGTTACCTCGACAAGGTAGCCGGACCGTAGTCACAGATCGCTCCCCTGTGATTGACCCGCGGCATGCATCGATGTTAGCCAGACTATGTGGCAGATAGACAATGTTTGAGGTGGCGCTCCATGGCAACGGTGCACTTCCGTGTGCTGACGCTAGCAGTCAGAATACACGTGCCTTCGTTGCGCGCGTGCCTGCTTTCACGGACTCAGTTGACGATGCGCAAGATGCGTACCGTACAGCACGACAATCAAGGCAAAAGATGAGTTGCTGGTTACGTCGAGAAAGTAGCCGGACTTTAGTCACAGATCGCTCCTCCGTCATTAACCAGCGGCATGCATCGGTGGCAGCCAGAATATACAGCAGATAGACAATGTTTGAGGTGGCGCTCCATGGTAACGGTGGACTTTTGTGTGCTGACGCTGGCAGTCGGAATGCACGTGCCTTCGTTGCGCACGTGCCAGCAGTCACGAACTCAGTTGACGATGCGCAAGATACGTAGCGTACAGCAGGACAATCTGGGCAAAAGATGGGTTGTTGGTTAGCTCGAGAAGGAAGCCGGACCGTAGTCACAGATCGCTCCCCTGTGATTGACCCACGGCATACAGCGTTGGCAGCCACACTATATAGAAGCCAGACAATGTTTCTGGTGGCGCTCCGTGGCAACTGTGGACTTTTGTGTGCTGGCGGCAGCAGTCGGAATGCATGTGCCTTCGTTGCGCGTGTGCCAGCAGTTACGAACTGAGGTGACGATGCGCAAGATGCGTAGCGTACAGCAAGACAATCAGGGCAAAAAATGGGTTGCTGGTTATGTCGGGAATGTAGCCGGACCGAAGTCAAAGATCGCTTCCCAGTGATTGACCCGCGGCGTCTACGGCAGCCGTATTATATAACAGCCAGACAGTGCTTGAGGTGGCGGACCATGGCAACGGTGGAGTCAGAATGGACGTGCCTTCATTGCGTGCGTGCCCGCAGTCACGAACTCAGTTGACGATGGGCAAGATGCGTAGCGTCCAGCAGGACCATCTGGGCAAAGCATGGGTTGCTGGTTACCTCGACAAGGTAGCCGGACCGTAATCACAGATTGCTCCCCTGTGATTGACCCGCGGCATGCATCAATGGCAGCCAGACTATATAGCAGATAGACAATGAGGTGGGGCTCCATGGCAGCTGTGGACTTTCGTGTGCTGACGCTAGCAGTGGGAATGCACGTGCCTTCGTTGCGCGCGTGCCAGCAGTCACGAACTCAGTCGACGATGTGCAAGATGCGTAGCGTACAGCAGGACAATCTGGGCAAACGATGGGTTGCTGGTTAGCTCGGGAAGGTAGCCGGACCGTAGTAACAGATCGCTCCCCAGTGGTTGACCAGCGCGATCGATGGCAGCAAGGCTATATAGCAGCCAGGCAATGTTTTAGGTGGCGCTTCGTGGCAACGGTGGACTTTCGTGCGCAGGCGGCAGTAGTCGGAATGCATGTGCCTTCGTTGCGCGCGTGCCAGCAGTTACGAACTGAAGTGACCATGCGCAAGATGCGTAGCGTACAACAGTACAATTTGGGCAAAAGATGGTTTGCTGGTTAGCTCGAGAAGGTAGTCGGACCGTTGTCACAGATCGCTCCCCAGTGAGGGACCAGCGGCATCGATGGCACCAAGGCTATATAGCAGCCAGACTATGTTTGAGGTGCCGCTCCGTAGCAACTTTCGTGTGCTGACGCTAGCAGTCGGAATGCATGTGCCTTCGTTACGCGCGTGCCAGCGGTCACGAACTCAGATGACTATTGTGACATTCCTTGTGTGCTACGAGGTACATTCCTTGTGTGTGCTACGAGGTACATTTCTTGTGTGTGCTACGAGGTACATTCCTTGTGTGTGCTACGAGGTTCCACGTTCGACGGCGCGGCGTAGACGGAGACCCAGATGACAGGCATCATCAATTACCCAGCCATGCTCGTTGAGAGTGACAACCAGAACGAAGGGGTTTAAGCCCAACCGGACCCAACCGGACCCGCCGCCGCCGCCGCGGGGAAACAGGCTTTATCCTCCCCAATTGGCGTGGCGGTTCCAGGGGCGGCCCTCCCGAGCACATTCCAGGACAAGGGAACTGTCAGCGATCCAGAGCACGCCTTACCTTGAGGAGCGAGTGTCAGTTGATGGATGAAGAATGGAGGCCGGTGACCCGCGGGAACTGTCAGCGGGCCAGAGCGCGCCGTACCACAGCCGACGCTATGCGCTACCGCGAAGACAACCTTCTTTCCCTCGGACTAAACACGTGAGGGGGGCGAGACAATAAGTGCGGTGGTATGTTTGTGCGCCCAAGTGAAAGCCCTAGCCCCCCCTCCTTCCCCTCCGGCGTGGGCGTCCTCACCCTAGGGAGTGTGGAGAGGAGGATATAAAAATCGAGAAGCAGTACGGAAGAGGCACGCTCAGGACGACATCGTTCGCCAAGAGGGCCTTCAGCGCCGAAGCCCGACGGCGTGCAGCTTCTGCCAGCAACCGCTCGAGCCCAACTCCGGAGCCACTCCATCGCCCCCATGAAGTCGTCGGCACGTAAGCTCGGACGCCCCAGCCTCTGATGTATAATCTTAATCATGTGTAATTATTGAATATACCTGTTTGTTTAAACTGAGCCATACGGTGTCTCTTTGCCTCTCCGTCCCGTGTGGACCTGCGCATTATGGGGGTCATCACACTGGTGTCAGAAGTGGGGTCTCAAAAGCAAATGTCCTCTGAATGCTGCGACATTCATGACTTCAAAATTGTAATCAAAAGGGAATCACGCGACTGATTGTGGGACTTTTGCCCCCATTTGAGAGGCTTGAAGCACCGGAGGGCTTGAAAAAAAAAATGTCTTTATCTGAGGGAGCTCCCACTCCACAGCCGTCGCTCGGAGCAAGCATGCTGGCATTAGGAAGCGTCATTCCGACGTTTACGGGAGATAAGACAGGGGTTCCAATCTGCGATTTCTTTTCCATGCTAGAAGAGATTGGGAAAATGGGGGGATGGTCCGATGCTCAAATGCTGGGAATGGCGAGGTGTAAGATGGCAGGAGCTGCTCATGATTTTGCATGGCGAGACGAAAAAGTAAAATCCACAAAATCATTTGCGGAATTTAAGAAGCTCGCGTTTGAGCATTTTGACACTGAACCACGTCACGTGCGAGTACAAAGGTTCCGTGACGCCGGACAGATGGTAGGGGAGGACGTGCGAACGTTTGCGTCGCGGCTTCAGCGCTTAGCGCGCGATACGTTAAGCAGGGAGTAGGAAGGAGACCAGCTTAAGAAGAAATACGCGGAGGATATACTTAAAGAGGAAATGACCGCTTTGTTCGTGGCTGGTCTGCAAGACCCCGTGCGCCGGTTCGTGCTCTCGCGCAAGCCGAGCAATTTCGACCAAGCCGTGGAGGCCGCATTGGATGAGGAACAAAATGAGGCGTTAACGACAGCCGCAGCGAGAGTACGCGTCATAGAGAGAGCGGTGCTCAACCCTGAGGTTGCTCTCTTGACAGAGCGGTTAGATCGCTTAAAACAGCTGCTATCTCAGCAGGTAGAACGCCAGGTTGAAGCGCGCGCTCAACAGCGCCCATTCGCTGGAAACCGGAGACCGCCACAAAGCTACAGGCGCGGTATGCGAGATTTTGAAGAAATCGTATGCTTCGCTTGCCAGGGTCGCGGACACATCGCCAGGTTCTGCCAAAACGTGCGCCGTGGGGAGCCACAAAGAGAAGCAGGCGAGACACGCCCTAAGCAAGCCTACAACGGGGCTCCAGATACCGAGACAAAAAACTAGATAGTCCTCCCCAGCCTGAGGAGCGTGGGGATTGAGCAGTGGATGATGAGGTGGTGGTAGTTTGTGTGGCCGACGAGGCATGCCCTGTTGTGCGTTGCAAGTTAAATGGTTGTTGCATGGAATTGTTGATAGATACGGGGTCAAAGGTGACATTGCTTAAGGAGAGCAGTTTTAACACGCTTCGAAGGAAGGGGGACCGCGAGGTGTTGGAAGCGTCTGGTGGTATGGCAACCAAATTTGTAGGCATAACGGGGGATCCTCTTGGCATAAGTGGACTCTACCGGTTACACTTCTCTCTCGGCGGAATTGCATTGGAGCACCCCTGCTACGTATGCCCGGACACGGTGTCTCTGCCAAACGGAGTGTCAGGTATATTAGGGCAGGATTTTTTGAGAAAAGGGAAGGTAGTAGTCTTATTCTCTGAGGAAGAGGTTAATGCGGGCGGATCAAAAGTTCCGTTTTTGAACAGGAGAGGGGCTGAGATTCGCATTACCGATATTGACACCCGTCAAACAGTGGGATCATTGGAGAAGGTATATTCGCGGGTTGCCGTCAGGCTGGTCGATGAGGCGGTCGTCCTTCCTTGGTCGGAGCACATTTTGTACGCGTTTGTGCCTTCAGATGTAGAGAGCGGCGCCGTGGAAGTGCTTGAGCCGGTCGACTCTCTCAGCAATGGCCTGAAGGCAGCCGCGTGCCTCGTGACAGTTAATGACGCCCACAGAGTGCCCCTACGGGTGGTTAACTGTAGCCAGCAGCCACTGAGCCTTCCCAAGAACAAAACATTGGCTTTCTTCACCTCTGCGATAGAGAAACGTGAGCCCACCGATACGGTACTCGCAACTGTAGAGCATGCTAGTCCTTCGGCTGCTCCAAAGGTGTCGTTCGATCTTTCTCACGTAAAATCCAGGGAGAGGGAGGCTCTGGCTGGTTTGCTGAACGACTACTCGGAAGTATTCGCCGCGTCCAACCTGGATTTGGGCTGCTGTGGCGTTATAAAGCACAGGATAGAAACCGGCACTTCATCGCCCGTTTACCAGCGTGCGTACAGGATTCCTTACTCCCAACGTGAGGAGATGGAGCGGCAGCTGCAGGACCTGATTGATCGCGGCATTGTCGAACACTCAAAGTCACCCTGGGGAGCACCAGCACTATTGGTGGAAAAGCCAGATGGCTCGTATCGATTGGTAGTGCTACCGCAAACTAAATGCCGTAACTCGCATCGATCCATACCCCATCCCCAATATACAGGAGACGCTTTCTCAGCTGGGCTCTGCCAGGTACTTCACGGTAGTGGACATGGCGGCGGGATTCTGGCAGATAGCAATGGATCCGGCAGATGCCGAGAAAACGGCATTCAACACGCCCTCAGGGCACTATGAATGGAAAAGAATGCCGATGGGTCTGGCCAACAGCCCTGCTGTCTGGCAGAGAACCGCTGATGTTATCCTGGCAGGTCTTCTGGGGAGGCTGTGCTTCGTGTATATGGATGACATTATCATATACAGTGACAGTTTTGAGAACCATTTGCGCGATATTGAGCAGGTTTTGGTGCGACTAAGAGGAGCGGGTCTCAAGCTGAAGCCCTCTAATGCCAATTCCTCAAAAACGAGGTGAAATACCTCGGGCACGTTGTTTCAACTGACGGCGTGCGACCGGACCCTGAGAAACTAAGGTGTGTCTCGGATTTTCCATCCCCGACTAGCGTCCGCCAGGTCCGGCAGTTTCTCGGCCTGATCGGTTACTACCGAAGGCACATAGAGGAGTTCGCCAAGCTCGCTAAGCCGCTCACCGCCTTAACAGCCAAAAATGTCGCCTTTCGCTGGGACGAAAACGCGGAGAATGCTTTTGGGGCCCTGAAAAGGAAGCTAATGAGTGCACCGCTGTTGCGCCACCCGGATTTTAATTTGCCCTTTGTTATGGCCACAGATGCGTCAAAGTTCGCAGTTGGTGCCGTGCTATCTCAGGTTATCGAGGGCAAAGAACATCCCGTTGCTTTTGCTAGCCGACAGCTGAGCCCCACAGAGCAAAAGTACGGAGCTACGGAAAGGGAGTGCCTCGCCGTTGTCTGGGCAGTAAAGCACTTCAGATGCTACCTTTACGGCCGCAAATTCAAGCTAGTCACAGACTGCCATCCTCTGAAATGGGTGATGAGTGTCAGGGACCCTAGCTCGCGACTCGCTAGATGGAATCTACACCTGCAGGAATACTGCTTTGAAGTTGAGCGCAAGTCAGGAAAGACGCATCTGAATGCTGATGCACTCAGCCGCACAGCTGCCGTGGCAGCTATAGATGAGTTTGTCCCCGTAGTCGACCCCGCCGAATTACGCACAGAGCAGTGCAAAGATCCTGACCTGAAGCGAATAATCGAAAGCTTAGAGGGCGCACCGTCTCACCCCGAACAGCTAGGTTATTTCATTGGCAAAGACGGCACCCTGTGTCGGCGCACGAGGCCAACCAGGAAAGGGAGACCAGAGAAAACCGCTTGGGAGAGAGTCGTCATACCTCGGTCGTGGACAGAAAGGGTTCTTCGCGCGTTTCACGATGCGCCATGCGCCGGTCATTTTGGCGTAGCGAAGACACGCAGGCGTGTGGAGCGTTTGTACTTTTGGAGTGGCATGCGACAGGATGTTAGAGACTACTGTGCGAAGTGTCATTCCTGTCTCGAAAGAAAAACACCCAAGGGACGAAGACCAGCCCCAATTTAGCCGTTCCCTGAGGTTTCGGCTCCCTTCGAGCGGACAGGTATGGACATAATGGGCCCCTTGCCCACGACCACTTCCGGAAACCAGTACATTTTAGTATTTGTCGATCACCTTTCAAAATACGCGGAAGCGGTAGCACTCCCAGATCAGAAGGCAGACACGGTTGCAAGAGCATTTGTCGAACAGATCGTGCTCCGACATGGACCCCCGAGGCAACTCTTGACAGATCGGGGAACGAACTTCGTGTCGCAGCTAATGAGGAGAGTTTGCGAGCTGCTTAAGATCGCTAAGAAGCAGACAACACCGTACCATCCGGCTTGCAACGGCGCGGTGGAGCGACTGAACCAAACCGTGGCCGGGTTCCTGTCGCATTTTGTTTCGCGCGACCAGCGGGACTGGGACTTGTGGCTCCCGTATGCAATGTTTGCCTACAATTCCGCAGCACACGAGAGCACGGGCGAATCGCCATTCTTTCTTCTCTACGGCCGAGACCCGGACCAGCCTAGTGAAGTGCCAGAGGGCCCCCGTCGTGTCCCATACGCTTCACTGGACGACTATAAGGTTGAGCTAGAATCGCGCTTGCAAGTGGCGAGGGACATCGCAAAGGAGTCCTTAAAGAAAGCGGCGAAGCGCAGGAAGGAGGTGCACGATCGCAGTGCTAGAGACGCGCCGTTTGATGTGGGGGACAGCGTGTACATTGAAAACTGCCAAAGGCAGATTGGGCTAGCTCGTAAGTTCCAGACGAAGTGGAGAGGACCGTGCGAGGTTGTCGAGAAGCTTTCTCCGGTAAACTTCAGAGTCCGAGACGTGAACCGGCGTTTGATAAGGATACACGCAAATCGCCTCAAGTCGGCACCGGTTCAGTATTCACGAAATGAGGAAAGGGAAAGCGCGGATTTTGATGGGGACAGAAGTGAAGCGGAGCGCGCAGATAGTTCGCAAGAAACGCCCTCTCCTGCATTTGTTCGGCAGGCGCCCGAGGTGACGGCCGGAATGCCACCGGATTTACTTCATGCATTGCTAGAAGAAGCGCGCGAGGTTGCCGCGCAGATAACGCCAGGAGAGGCTCCTGCCACGAGCCCTCGCGAGTCCCAAAGCAGACAAAGGGGCACAGACTTAGTATGACTCATGAAGGCCAATATCCGCTGCGAAATCGGAAAGCTAAGTCGGACTAATGGCGTAAACAGAGCGGAGTTGTGAACTGGTTAGAATTGTGTAATGCCGCAGCTCATAACATTGCTATGTGCTTATGTGTTAAGTTATCGGAGTTGGTAGTTAAACCAACTGGTAGTTAAACCAATTTCTGGACTTAAGACTGTTGTTGGAAGAGCGTCATTTGTGTTGGGAATATTTCCCTCGCTCTACCAAGTCTTTTCTAAATTACCAATCAAGCCAAACAAAACTGGTAAAAAATGGCATTGTTTTTTCTAGCCTGAAATCTGCCATGAACAAGTCATGTCTAGAAAGAATCAATGAAAGTATTTTGCGTCAAGTTGGCCGATTAAAATCTAGTGGTTACCCTTCTCATGTGATTTCCAGGGAATGCGATAAGCTTCTTAGATGGATCAAGAGCGGGGATAAGCCAAAAAGGGAAAAAAAGAAGTTTGTGGTGGTGCCTTACACGCATGGAGTGGGACATGGTTTGAAGAATGTTGCGGCGAGATACGATGTTGATGTGGTCTTTTCAGCGCCTAAAAAACTTAGAGGTGTTTGCAGGCAGGTGGAAGAGAAGGCTAAGGCAACAACCGCGAAGAAAAAGACTGGGGGTTGTCAGACCAACCATAAGAACCCTTTTGTGCCCTGTAATGTGGGGGTTGTCTACAGGATTCCGTGCACTTGCGGGTTGAGTTATATTGGCCAGACAGGACGTTGCATCAACGCTCGTCTTAGTGAGCACCACAGGTCCCGAGGTAATGGGTCTTCTTGTAACCTTGCCCGCCACTGGAGAGAAGGTACTTGCACCCCTCTGTTGTCTAACACCGTCATCCTAGGAAAACATAATGACAGCCTAACGCGGGAAATTTTGGAGGCTTTTCACATCCGCTTGGAACCTGATAGCTGTATTAGTGATCCTTCTGTCACACTAACTGATAAAGAGATGATGTTTTTATCCGGCCAAGATGTGTAGTCTCGCGCTCGTGCTGATTGTCACCTTTGTGGGCATGATTAGCAGCTTTGTATCGTTTTTCTTTTGGTTTTTCCCTCTTGTTTGTGTTTGGCGTTCTTAGTATTTAAGATGCTTGGACGTGAATTAAAATCTAGTTGCGAGTCAGCGCTTGTGGTGTCCTTTCTTCGTTGTGTCCCGTTGTTTTATTGCGCTGTTCAAATATGAAGTAGTTAAACCTTTCTGTCATTAAGTAACACCTTCACAGGAGAGCATGCGGAGCGCATGCAGAACCTGCCCTACTTCCTTTCGTTATCTATATTTTTGTCTGTGCCGTGATCGTGCTAGAAGTGGGAGCTCCTTTGTAACTGTGGTAAATTTATTTCGTCCAGTTTGGACTAGAAAGGAGAGGCTTGGGTGCTGAGTTTCATGTTTATCTGTAAAAGAAGATCAGTGCTGCCCCTGGAGACGCCAGTTATGACAGCGGAGGCATATGGTGTTGTGCAGTGGTGTTGAGTGCAGCGAAAAGTGTTTTGTCGGACGCACTGTGCGAGGCGATTCAGAAAGACAAGGGGAGCTGCGTGGACTCAAATGTTCGGAGAACATTCTTCTGGAGGGTGAGCGAGTGTGACATTCCTTGTGTGCTACGAGGTACATTCCTTGTGTGTGCTACGAGGTACATTTCTTGTGTGTGCTACGAGGTACATTCCTTGTGTGTGCTACGAGGTTCCACGTTCGACGGCGCGGCGTAGACGGAGACCCAGATGACAGGCATCATCAATTACCCAGCCATGCTCGTTGAGAGTGACAACCAGAACGAAGGGGTTTAAGCCCAACCGGACCCGCCGCCGCCGCCGCGGGGAAACAGGCTTTATCCTCCCCAATTGGCGTGGCGGTTCCAGGGGCGGCCCTCCCGAGCACATTCCAGGACAAGGGAACTGTCAGCGATCCAGAGCGCGCCTTACCTTGAGGAGCGAGTGTCAGTTGATGGATGAAGAATGGAGGCCGGTGACCCGCGGGAACTGTCAGCGGGCCAGAGCGCGCCGTACCACAGCCGACGCTATGCGCTACCGCGAAGACAACCTTCTTTCCCTCGGACTAAACACGTGAGGGGGGCGAGACAATAAATGCGGTGGTATGTTTGTGCGCCCAAGTGAAAGCCCTAGCCCCCCTCTCCTTCCCCTCCGGCGTGGGCGTCCTCACCCTAGGCAGTGTGGAGAAGAGGATATAAAAATCGAGAAGCAGTACGGAAGAGGCACGCTCAGGACGACATCGTTCGCCAAGAGGGCCTTCAGCGCCGAAGCCCGACAGCGTGCAGCTTCTGCCAGCAACCGCTCGAGCCCAACTCCGGAGCCACTCCATCGCCCCCATGAAGTCGTCGGCACGTAAGCTCGGACGCCCCAGCCTCTGATGTATAATCTTAATCATGTGTAATTATTGAATATACCTGTTTGTTTAAACTGAGCCATACGGTGTCTCTTTGCCTCTCCGTCCCGAGTGGACCTGCGCATTATGGGGGTCATCACACTATGCACAAGATGGGTACGGTACGGCAGGACAATTTGGGCAAAACATGGGTTGTTGGTTCGCTCAAGAAGGTAGCCGGACAGTAGTCACCGGTCGCTCTCCAGTAATTGAACAGCGGCATCGATGGCAGTAAGGCTAATAGCAGCCAGACAATGCTTGAGGTGGCGCTCCGTGGCAACGTTGGACTTTCGTGTGCTGACGCTGGCAGTCGGAATGCACGTGCCTTCGTTGCGCGCGTGCCAGCAGTCACGAACTCAGTTGACGATGCGCAAAATACGTAGCGTACAGCAGGACAATCTGGGCAAAAGATGGGTTGTTGGTTAGCTCGAGTAGGTAGCCGGACCGTAGTCACAGATCGCTCCCCTGTGATTGACCCACGGCATACAGCGAAGGCAGCCACACTATATAGAAGCCAGACAATGTTTCAGGTGGCGCTCCGTGGCAACTGTGGACTTTTGTGTGCTGGCGGCAGCAGTCGGAATGCATGTGCCTTCGTTGCGCGCGTGCCAGCAGTTACGAACTGAGGTGACGATGCGCAAGATGCGTAGCGTACAGCAGGACAATCAGGGCAAAAAATGGGTTGCTGGTTATCTCGGGAATGTAGCCGGACCGAAGTCAAAGATCCCTTCCAGTGATTGACCCGCGGCGTCTATGGCAGCCATATTATATAACAGCCAGACAGTGCTTGAGGTGGCGGTCAATGGCAACGGTGGAGTCGGAATGGACGTGCCTTCATTGCGCGCGTGCCCGCAGTCACGAACTCAGTTGACGATGGGCAAGATGCGTAGCGTACTGCAGGACAATCTGGGCAAAGCATGGGTTGCTGGTTACCTCGACAAGGTAGCCGGACCGTAATCACAGATTGCTCCCCTGTGATTGACCCGCGGCATGCATCAATGGCAGCCAGACTATATAGCAGATAGACAATGACGCGGGGCTCCATGGCAACGGTGGACTTTCGGGTGCTGACGCTAGCAGCGGGAATGCACGTGCCTTCGTTGCGCGCGTGCCAGCAGTCACGAACTCAGTGGACCATGTGCAAGATGCGTAGCGTACAGCAGAACAATCTGGGCAAAACATGGGTTGCTGGTTAGCTCGGGAAGATAGCCGGACCGTAGTCACAGATCGCTCCCCAGTGGTTGACCAGCGCGATCGATGACAGCTAGGCTATATAGCAGCCAGACAATGTTTGAGGTGGCGCTCCGTGGCAACGGTGGACTTTCGTGTGCTGGCGGCAGCAGTCGAAATGGATGTGCCTTCGTTACGCGCGTGCCAGCCGTCATGAACTCAGTTGGCGATGCGCAAGATGCATAGCGTACAGCAGGACAATCTGGGGAAAAGATGGGTTGCTGGTTAGCTCGGGAAGGTAGCCGGACCGTAGTAACAGATCGCTCCCCAGTGGTTGACCAGCGCGATCGATGGCAGCAAGGCTATATAGCAGCCAGACAATGTTCTAGGTGGCGCTCCGTGGCAACGGTGGACTTTCGTGCGCTGGCGGCAGCAGTCGGAATGCATGTGCCTTCGTTGCGCGCGTGCCAGCAGTTACGAACTGAGGTGACCATGCGCAAGATGCGTAGCGTACAACAGGACAATCTGGGCTAAAAAGGGGTTGCTGGTTAGCTCGGGAAGGTAGCCGGACCATAGTCCCAGATCGATCCCAGTGAATGAACCGCGGCGTCAATGGCAGCCAGATTATATAGCACCCAGAAAGTGCTCGAGGTGGCGCTCCGTAGCAACGGTGGACTTGCGTGTGCTGACGCTAGCAGTCGGAATGCACGTGCCTTCACGAACTCAGTCACGAACTCAGTTGACTACGCGCAAGATGCGTAGCGTACAACAGGCCAATCTGGGCAAAAGATGGTTTGCTGGTTAGCTCGAGAAGGTAGTCGGACTGTAGTCACAGATCGCTCCCCAGTGATGGACCAGCGGCATCGATGGCAGCAAGGCTATATAGCAGCCAGACTATGTTTGAGCTGGCGCTCCGTGGCAACTTTCGTGTGTTGACGCTAGCAGTCGGAATGCATGTGCCTTCGCTCCGCGCGTGCTAGCAGTCAAGAACTCATTTGACGATGCGCAAGATGCGTAGCGTACAGCAGGACAATCAAGGCAAAAGATGGGTTGCTGGTTACCTCGACAAGGTAGCCGGACCGTAGTCACAGATCGCTCCCCTGTCATTGACCCGCGGCATGCATCGGTGGCAGCCAGAATATACAGCAGATAGACAATATTTGAGGTGGCGCTCCGTGGTAACGGTGGACTTTAGTGTGCTGACGCTAGCAGCCGGAATACACGTGCCTTCTTTGCGCGCGTGCCAACAGTCACGAACTCAGCTGACGATGCGCAAGATGAGTAGCGTACAGCAGGACAATCTGGGCAAAACATGGGTTCGTGGTTAGCTCGAGAAGGTGGCCGAACCCTAGTCCCATATCGCTCCCCTGTGATTGACACGGGGCATGCATCGATGGCAGCCCCACTATATAGAAGCCAGACAATGTTTGAGGTGGCACTCCGTGGCAACGGTGGACTTTCGTGTGCTGACGCTTGCAGTCGGAATGCACGTGCCTTCGTTGCGCGCGTGCCAGCAGTCACGAACTCAGTTGACAATGCGCAAGATGCATAGTGTACAGCAGGACAATCTGGGCAAAACATGGGCTTCTGTTTGGCTCGGGAAGGTAGCCGGACTGTAGTCACAGATCACTCCCCAGTGATTGACCAGCGGCATCGATGGCAGCAAGGCTATATAGCAGGCAGACAATGTTTTGAGGTGGCGCTCCATGGCAAAGGTGGACTTTCATGTGGTGACGCTAGCAGCCGGAATGCACGTGCCTTCGTTGCGCGGGTGCCATCAGTCACGAACTCAGTTGACGATGCGCAAGATGCGTAGCGTACAGCAGGACAATATGGGGAAAAGATGCGTTGCAGGTTAGCTCGGGAAGGTAGCCACACCGTAGTAACAGATCGCTCCCCGGTGGTTGACCAGCTCGATCGATGGCAGCAAGGCTATATAGCAGCCAGACAATGTTTGAGGTGGCGCTCCGTGGCAACGGTGGACTTTCGTGTGCTGGTGGCAGCAGTCGGAATGCATGTGCCTTCGTTGCGCGCGTGCCAGGAGTTACGAAGTGAGGTGACGATGCGCAGGATGCGTAGCGTACAGCAGGACAATCTGGGCAAAAAATGGGTAGCTGGTTAGCTCGGGGAGGTAGCCCGACAGAAGTCAGTGATCGCTCCCCTGTGATTGACCCGCGGCATGCATCGATGGCAGCCAGACTATAAAGCAGCCAAACAATGTTAGAGGTGGCACTCCATGGCAACGGTGGACTTTCGCGTGCTGACGCTAGCAGTCGGAATGCACGTGCCTTCGTTGCGCGCGAGCCAGCAGTCACGAACTCAGTTGACGATGCAAAAGATGCGTAGCGTACAGCAGGACAATCTGGGCAAAAGATGCGTTGCTGGTTAGCTCGAGAAGGTAGCCGGACCGTAGTCACAGATCGCTCCCCTGTGATTGACCCGCGGCATGCATCGAGGGCAGCCAGACTATATAGCAGCCAGACAATGTTTGAGGTGGCGCTCAAAGGCAATGGTGGACTTTCGTGTGGTGACGCTAGCAGTCGGAATGCACGAGCCTTCGTTTCGCGTGTGCCAGCAGTCACGAACTCAGTTGACGATGCGCAAGATGCCTAGCGTACAGCAGAACAATCTGGGCAAAACATGGGTTGCTGGTTAACTCGGGAAGGTAGCCGGACCGTAGTCACAGATGACTCCCCTGTGATTTACCCGCGGCATGCATCGATGGCAGCCAGACTATATAGCAGCCAGACAATGTTTGAGGTGGCGCTACATGGCAATGGTGGACTTTCGTGTGCTGACGCTAGCAGTCGGAATGCACATGCCTTCGTTGCGCGCGTGCCAGCAGTCACTAACTCATTTGACGATGCGCAAGATGCGTACCGTACAGCACGACAATCAAGGCAAAAGATGAGTTGCTGGTTACCTCGAGAAGGTAGCCGGACTGTAGTCACAGATCGCTCCCCTGTCATTGACCCGCGGCATGCATCGGTGGCAGAGAGAATATACAGCAGATAGACAATGTTTGAGGTGGCGCTCCATGGCAACGGTGGACTTTCGTGTGCTGACGCTAGTAGTCGGAATACACGTGCGTTCGTTACGTGCGTGCCAGCAGTCACGAACTCAGTTGACGATGCGCAAGATGTGTAGCGTACAGCAGGACAATCTGGGCAAAACATCTATTCCTGGTTATGTCGAGAAGGCAGCCGAACAATAGTCACATATCGCTCCACTCTGATTGACCCGCGGCATGCATCGATGGCAGCCAGATTATATAGCAGCCAGACATTACTTGAGGTGGCGCTCTGTGGCAACGGTGGACTTGCGTGTAATGAAGCTAGCAGTCGGAATGCACGTCCCTTCGTTGCGCGCGTGCCCGCAGTCACGAACTCAGTACACGATGCCCAAGATGCGTAGCGTACAGCAGGCCAATCTGGGCAAAACATGGGTTGCTGCTTATGTCGGGAAGGTAGCCGGACCGTAGTCAGAGATCGCTTCCCCGTGATTGATCCGCGGCGTCTATGGCAGCCAGATTATATAAAGCCAGACAGTGCTTGAGGTGGCGCTCCATGGCAAGTGTGGACTTTCGTGTGCTGACGCTAGCAGTCGGAATGCACGTGCCTTCGTTGCGCGCGTGCCAGCAGTCACGAACCCAGTTGACGATGCGCAAGATGCGTAGCGTACAGCAGGACAATCTGGGCAAAACATGGGTTGCTGGTTGGCTCGGGAAGGTAGCCGGACCGTAGTCACAGATCGCTCCCCAGTGAATGACCCGTGGCGTCTATGGCCGCCAGATAATATAGCAGCCAGACAGTGCTTGAGGTGGTGCTCCATGGCAACGGTGGACTTTCGTGTGCTGAAGCTAGCAGTCGGAATGCACGTGCCTTCGTTGCGCGCGTGCCAGCAGTCACGAACTCAGTAGACGATGCCCAAGATACGTAGCGTACAGCAGGCCAATCTAGGCAAAACATGGGTTGCTGCTTATGTCGGGAAGGTATACGGACCGTAGTCAAAGATCGCATCCCCGTGATTGACCCGCGGCGTCTATGGCAGCCAGATAATATAACAGCCAGACAGTGCTTGAGGTGGCGCTCCATGGCAACGGTGGACTTTCGTGTGCTGACGCTAGCAGTCGGAATGCACGTGCCTTCGTTGCGCGCGTGCCAGCAGTCACGAACTCAGTTGACGATGCGCAAGATGCATAGCGTACAGCAGGAAAATCTGGGCAAAACATGGGTTGCTGGTTGGCTCGGGAAGGTAGCCGGACCGTAGTCACAGATCGCTCCTCAGTGAATGACCCGTGGCGTGTATGGCCGCCAGATTATATAGCAGCCAGACAGTGCTTGAGGAAGCGCTCCGTGGCAACGGTGGACTTTCGTGTGGTGAAGCTAGCAGTCGGAATGCACGTGCCTTCGTTGCACGCGTGCCAGCAATCACGAGCTCAGTTGACGATGCGCAAGATGCGTAGCGTACAGCAGGACAATCCGGGCAAAAGATGGGTTGCTGGTTAGCTCGAGAAGGCAGCCGGACCGTAGTCACCGATCGCTCCCCAGTGACTGACCAGCGGCATCTATGGCAGCAAGGCTATATAGCAGGCAGACAATGTTTGAGGTGGCGCTCCGTGGCAACGGTGGACTTTCGTGTGCTGGCGGCAGCAGTCGTAATGGATGTGCCTTCGTTACGCGCGTGCCAGCGGTCACGAACTCAGATGACTATGCACAAGATGCGTACGGTACAGCAGGACAATTTGGGCAAAACATGGGTTGTTGGTTCGCTCAAGACGGTAGCCGGACAGTAGTCACAGGTCGCTCTCCAGTAATTGAACAGCGGCATCGATGGCAGTAAGGCTAATAGCAGCCAGACAATGCTTGAGGTGGCGCTCCATGGCAACGTTGGACTTTCGTGTGCTGACGCTGGCAGACGGAATGCACGCTCCTTCGTTGCGCGCGTGCCAGCAGTCACGAACTCATTTGACGATGCGCAAGATGCGTAGCGTACAGCAGGACAAACTGGGCAAAAGTTGGGTTGCTGCTTAGCTCGACAAGGTAGCCGGACCGTAGTCACAGATCTCTCCCCTGTGATTGACCCGCGGAATGCATCGATGGCAGCCAGACTATATATCAGCCAGACAATGTTTGAGGTGGCGCTACATGGCAACGGAGGACTTTCGTGTGCTGACGCTAGCAGTGGGAATGCACATGCCTTCGTTGCGCGCATGCCAGCAGTCACGAACTCAGTTGGCGATGCGCAAGATGTATAGCGTACAGCAGGACAATCTGGGCAAACGATGGGTTGCTGGTTAGCTCGGGAAGGTAGCCGGACAGTAGTAACAGATCGCCCCCCAGTGGTTGACCAGCGCGATCGATGTCAGCAAGGCTATATAGCAGCCAGACAATGTTTTAGGTGGCGCTCCGTGGACGGTGGACTTTCGTGCGCAGGCGGCAGCAGTCGGAATGCATGTGCCTTCGTTGCGCGCGTGCCAGCAGTTACGAACTGAAGTGACCATGCGCAAGATGCGTAGCGCACAACAGGACAATCTGGGCAAAAGATGGTTTGCTGGTTAGCTCGAGAAGGTAGTCGGACCGTAGTCACAGATCGCTCCCCAGTGATGGACCAGCGGCATCGATGGCAGCAAGGCTATATAGCAGCCAGACAATGTTTTAGGTGGCGCTCCGTGGCAACGGTGGACTTTCGTGCGCAGGCGCCAGCAGTCGGAATGCATGTGCCTTCGTTGCGCGCGTGCCAGCAGTTACGAACTGAAGTGACCATGCGCAAGATGCGTAGCGCACAACAGGACAATCTGGGCAAAAGATGGTTTGCTGGTTAGCTCGAGAAGGTAGTCGGACCGTAGTCACAGATCGCTCCCCAGTGATGGACCAGCGGCATCGATGGCAGCAAGGCTATATAGCAGCCAGACTATGTTTGAGGTGGCGCTCCGTAGCAACTTTCGGGTGCTGACGCTAGCAGTCGGAATGCATGTGCCTTCGTTCCGCGCGTGCTAGCAGTCAAGAACTCATTTGACGATGCGCAAGATGCGTAGCGTACAGCAGGACAATCAAGGCAAAAGATGGGTTGCTGGTTACCTCGACAAGGTAGCCGGACCGTAGTCACAGATCGCTCCCCTGTGATTGACCCGCGGCATGCATCGATGTTAGCCAGACTATGTGGCAGATAGACAATGTTTGAGGTGGCGCTCCATGGCAACGGTGCACTTCCGTGTGCTGACGCTAGCAGTCAGAATACACGTGCCTTCGTTGCGCGCGTGCCTGCTTTCACGGACTCAGTTGACGATGCGCAAGATGCGTACCGTACAGCACGACAATTTGCTGGTTAGCTCGAGAAGGTAGTCGGACCGTAGTCACAGATCGCTCCCCAGTGAGGGACCAGCGGCATCGATGGCACCAAGGCTATATAGCAGCCAGACTATGTTTGAGGTGCCGCTCCGTAGCAACTTTCGTGTGCTGACGCTAGCAGTCGGAATGCATGTGCCTTCGTTACGCGCGTGCCAGCGGTCACGAACTCAGATGACTATTGTGACATTCCTTGTGTGCTACGAGGTACATTCCTTGTGTGTGCTACGAGGTACATTTCTTGTGTGTGCTACGAGGTACATTCCTTGTGTGTGCTACGAGGTTCCACGTTCGACGGCGCGGCGTAGACGGAGACCCAGATGACAGGCATCATCAATTACCCAGCCATGCTCGTTGAGAGTGACAACCAGAACGAAGGGGTTTAAGCCCAACCGGACCCAACCGGACCCGCCGCCGCCGCCGCGGGGAAACAGGCTTTATCCTCCCCAATTGGCGTGGCGGTTCCAGGGGCGGCCCTCCCGAGCACATTCCAGGACAAGGGAACTGTCAGCGATCCAGAGCACGCCTTACCTTGAGGAGCGAGTGTCAGTTGATGGATGAAGAATGGAGGCCGGTGACCCGCGGGAACTGTCAGCGGGCCAGAGCGCGCCGTACCACAGCCGACGCTATGCGCTACCGCGAAGACAACCTTCTTTCCCTCGGACTAAACACGTGAGGGGGGCGAGACAATAAGTGCGGTGGTATGTTTGTGCGCCCAAGTGAAAGCCCTAGCCCCCCCTCCTTCCCCTCCGGCGTGGGCGTCCTCACCCTAGGGAGTGTGGAGAGGAGGATATAAAAATCGAGAAGCAGTACGGAAGAGGCACGCTCAGGACGACATCGTTCGCCAAGAGGGCCTTCAGCGCCGAAGCCCGACGGCGTGCAGCTTCTGCCAGCAACCGCTCGAGCCCAACTCCGGAGCCACTCCATCGCCCCCATGAAGTCGTCGGCACGTAAGCTCGGACGCCCCAGCCTCTGATGTATAATCTTAATCATGTGTAATTATTGAATATACCTGTTTGTTTAAACTGAGCCATACGGTGTCTCTTTGCCTCTCCGTCCCGTGTGGACCTGCGCATTATGGGGGTCATCACACTGGTGTCAGAAGTGGGGTCTCAAAAGCAAATGTCCTCTGAATGCTGCGACATTCATGACTTCAAAATTGTAATCAAAAGGGAATCACGGGACTGATTGTGGGACTTTTGCCCCCATTTGAGAGGCTTGAAGCACCGGAGGGCTTGAAAAAAAAAATGTCTTTATCTGAGGGAGCTCCCACTCCACAGCCGTCGCTCGGAGCAAGCATGCTGGCATTAGGAAGCGTCATTCCGACGTTTACGGGAGATAAGACAGGGGTTCCAATCTGCGATTTCTTTTCCATGCTAGAAGAGATTGGGAAAATGGGGGGATGGTCCGATGCTCAAATGCTGGGAATGGCGAGGTGTAAGATGGCAGGAGCTGCTCATGATTTTGCATGGCGAGACGAAAAAGTAAAATCCACAAAATCATTTGCGGAATTTAAGAAGCTCGCGTTTGAGCATTTTGACACTGAACCACGTCACGTGCGAGTACAAAGGTTCCGTGACGCCGCACAGATGGTAGGGGAGGACGTGCGAACGTTTGCGTCGCGGCTTCAGCGCTTAGCGCGCGATACGTTAAGCAGGGAGGAGGAAGGAGACCAGCTTAAGAAGAAATACGCGGAGGATATACTTAAAGAGGAAATGACCGCTTTGTTCGTGGCTGGTCTGCAAGACCCCGTGCGCCGGTTCGTGCTCTCGCGCAAGCCGAGCAATTTCGACCAAGCCGTGGAGGCCGCATTGGATGAGGAACAAAATGAGGCGTTAACGACAGCCGCAGCGAGAGTACGCGTCATAGAGAGAGCGGTGCTCAACCCTGAGGTTGCTCTCTTGACAGAGCGGTTAGATCGCTTAGAACAGCTGCTATCTCAGCAGGTAGAACGCCAGGTTGAAGCGCGCGCTCAACAGCGCCCATTCGCTGGAAACCGGAGACCGCCACAAAGCTACAGGCGCGGTATGCGAGATTTTGAAGAAATCGTATGCTTCGCTTGCCAGGGTCGCGGACACATCGCCAGGTTCTGCCAAAACGTGCGCCGTGGGGAGCCACAAAGAGAAGCAGGCGAGACACGCCCTAAGCAAGCCTACAGCGGGGCTCCAGATACCGAGACAAAAAATTAGATAGTCCTCCCCAGCCTGAGGAGCGTGGGGAGGGAGCAGTGGATGATGAGGTGGTGGTAGTTTGTGTGGCCGACGAGGCATGCCCTGTTGTGCGTTGCAAGTTAAATGGTTGTTGCATGGAATTGTTGATAGATACGGGGTCAAAGGTGACATTGCTTAAGGAGAGCAGTTTTAACACGCTTCGAAGGAAGGGGGACCGCGAGGTGTTGGAAGCGTCTGGTGGTATGGCAACCAAATTTGTAGGCATAACGGGGGATCCTCTTGGCATAAGTGGACTCTACCGGTTACACTTCTCTCTCGGCGGAATTGCATTGGAGCACCCCTGCTACGTATGCCCGGACACGGTGTCTCTGCCAAACGGAGTGTCAGGTATATTAGGGCAGGATTTTTTGAGAAAAGGGAAGGTAGTAGTCTCATTCTCTGAGGAAGAGGTTAATGCGGGCGGATCAAAAGTTCCGTTTTTGAACAGGAGAGGGGCTGAGATTCGCATTACCGATATTGACACCCGTCAAACAGTGGGATCATTGGAGAAGGTATATTCGCGGGTTGCCGTCAGGCTGGTCGATGAGGCGGTCGTCCTTCCTTGGTCGGAGCACATTTTGTACGCGTTTGTGCCTTCAGATGTAGAGAGCGGCGCCGTGGGAGTGCTTGAGCCGGTCGACTCTCTCAGCAATGGCCTGAAGGCAGCCGCGTGCCTCGTGACAGTTAATGACGCCCACAGAGTGCCCCTACGGGTGGTTAACTGTAGCCAGCAGCCACTGAGCCTTCCCAAGAACAAAACATTGGCTTTCTTCACCTCTGCGATAGAGAAACGTGAGCCCACCGATACGGTACTCGCAACTGTAGAGCATGCTAGTCCTTCGGCTGCTCCAAAGGTGTCGTTCGATCTTTCTCACGTAAAATCCAGGGAGAGGGAGGCTCTGGCTGGTTTGCTGAACGACTACTCGGAAGTATTCGCCGCGTCCAACCTGGATTTGGGCTGCTGTGGCGTTATAAAGCACAGGATAGAAACCGGCACTTCATCGCCCGTTTACCAGCGTGCGTACAGGATTCCTTACTCCCAACGTGAGGAGATGGAGCGGCAGGTGCAGGACCTGATTGATCGCGGCATTGTCGAACACTCAAAGTCACCCTGGGGAGCACCAGCACTATTGGTGGAAAAGCCAGATGGCTCGTATCGATTGGTAGTGGACTACCGCAAACTAAATGCCGTAACTCGCATCGATCCATACCCCATCCCCAATATACAGGAGACGCTTTCTCAGCTGGGCTCTGCCAGGTACTTCACGGTAGTGGACATGGCGGCGGGATTCTGGCAGATAGCAATGGATCCGGCAGATGCCGAGAAAACGGCATTCAACACGCCCTCAGGGCACTATGAATGGAAAAGAATGCCGATGGGTCTGGCCAACAGCCCTGCTGTCTGGCAGAGAACCGCTGATGTTATCCTGGCAGGTCTTCTGGGGAGGCTGTGCTTCGTGTATATGGATGACATTATCATATACAGTGACAGTTTTGAGAACCATTTGCGCGATATTGAGCCGGTTTTGGTGCGACTAAGAGGAGCGGGTCTCAAGCTGAAGCCCTCTAATGCCAATTCCTCAAAAACGAGGTGAAATACCTCGGGCACGTTGTTTCAGCTGACGGCGTGCGACCGGACCCTGAGAAACTAAGGTGTGTCTCGGATTTTCCATCCCCGACTAGCGTCCGCCAGGTCCGGCAGTTTCTCGGCCTGATCGGTTACTACCGAAGGCACATAGAGGAGTTCGCCAAGCTCGCTAAGCCGCTCACCGCCTTAACAGCCAAAAATGTCGCCTTTCGCTGGGACGAAAACGCGGAGAATGCTTTTGGGGCCCTGAAAAGGAAGCTAATGAGTGCACCGCTGTTGCGCCACCCGGATTTTAATTTGCCCTTTGTTATGGCCACAGATGCGTCAAAGTTCGCAGTTGGTGCCGTGCTATCTCAGGTTATCGAGGGCAAAGAACATCCCGTTTAAATGCTTTGTTTTTACTACAGAAAAAGGCCATACGAGCAATTGCTAATCTAGGCTACTTGGATAGCACTAACTCGTGGTGGAACAGCTTGGGGTTACTGACAATTTTTCAATTAAAAACTCTTCGGCTAGCACTTGAAACATATAACAGATTTCATCTTGAAACTAATTTTTGTGCAACACCAGAACTACCGCAAAACCCATATCCCCTTCGACACATGACAATAAGAGCACCAAAATCAAGAACAAATTACGGATTCCAAACGATTAGATATCAGATGACTACCTTTTTGAATGAAAACAGAAATTTTCATGACCTCCTCCATCAATGCAGAACTCAAAAAATATACAAGAGAAAAGTGATTGCACTGTTGACTTCATGACTAACCGGTACATCCTGTGACATATTATAAATTGATAACAGTCAACATGATTGTATATATATTTTTTTCCTTTTTATAATTCCCTGTAACCCAACAGCACGCATCTTAACAACTTCGAAGATACCTTAACATTGTTGTACAGTTTTTCCTTTGTTTCTCTTTTAACATGCCAGCAATGTGTAATGGCGACCGCTACATTTATTGTATTTGTTTATTTTGTGTGTGTATGTGCCGAGTGCAGTTTGCTTACTCCCAGGGAGGAAGGCCCTCGTCAGGCACCACGCCTTTTGGCCTCCTTCCTGAAGTGTATGAAACACACTTCAAATAAATACTTTTCAAACCAAAAACCAAACCAAACCGTTGCTTTTGCTAGCCGACAGCTGAGCCCCACAGAGCAAAAGTACGGAGCTACGGAAAGGGAGTGCCTCGCCGTTGTCTGGGCAGTAAAGCACTTCAGATGCTACCTCTACGGCCGCAAATTCAAGCTAGTCACAGACTGCCATCCTCTGGAATGGGTGATGAGTGTCAGGGACCCTAGCTCGCGACTCGCTAGATGGAATCTACACCTGCAGGAATACTGCTTTGAAGTTGAGCGCAAGTCAGGAAAGACGCATCTGAATGCTGATGCACTCAGCCGCACAGCTGCCGTGGCAGCTGTAGATGAGTTTGTCCCCGTAGTCGACCCCGCCGAATTACGCACAGAGCAGTGCAAAGATCCTGACCTGAAGCGAATAATCGAAAGCTTAGAGGGCGCACCGTCTCACCCCGAACAGCTAGGTTATTTCATTGGCAAAGACGGCACCCTGTGTCGGCGCACGAGGCCAACCAGGAAAGGGAGACCAGAGAAAACCGCTTGGGAGAGAGTCGTCATACCTCGGTCGTGGACAGAAAGGGTTCTTCGCGCGTTTCACGATGCGCCATGCGCCGGTCATTTTGGCGTAGCGAAGACACGCAGGCGTGTGGAGCGTTTGTACTTTTGGAGTGGCATGCGACAGGATGTTAGAGACTACTGTGCGAAGTGTCAGTCCTGTCTCGAAAGAAAAACACCCAAGGGACGAAGACCAGCTCCAATTCAGCCGTTCCCTGAGGTTTCGGCTCCCTTCGAGCGGACAGGTATGGACATAATGGGCCTCTTGCCCACGACCACTTCCGGAAACAAGTACATTTTAGTATTTGTCGATCACCTTTCAAAATACGCGGAAGCGGTAGCACTCCCAGATCAGAAGGCAGACACGGTTGCAAGAGCATTTGTCGAACAGATCGTGCTCCGACATGGACCCCCGAGGCAACTCTTGACAGATCGGGGAACGAACTTCGTGTCGCAGCTAATGAGGAGAGTTTGCGAGCTGCTTAAGATCGCTAAGAAGCAGACAACACCGTACCATCCGGCTTGCAACGGCGCGGTGGAGCGACTGAACCAAACCGTGGCCGGGTTCCTGTCGCATTTTGTTTCGCGCGACCAGCGGGACTGGGACTTGTGGCTCCCGTATGCAATGTTTGCCTACAATTCCGCAGCACACGAGAGCACGGGCGAATCGCCATTCTTTCTTCTCTACGGCCGAGACCCGGACCAGCCTAGTGAAGTGCCAGAGGGCCCCCGTCGTGTCCCATACGCTTCACTGGACGACTATAAGGTTGAGCTAGAATCGCGCTTGCAAGTGGCGAGGGACATCGCAAAGGAGTCCTTAAAGAAAGCGGCGAAGCGCAGGAAGGAGGTGCACGATCGCAGTGCTAGAGACGCGCCGTTTGATGTGGGGGACAGCGTGTACATTGAAAACTGCCAAAGGCAGATTGGGCTAGCTCGTAAGTTCCAGACGAAGTGGAGAGGACCGTGCGAGGTTGTCGAGAAGCTTTCTCCGGTAAACTTCAGAGTCCGAGACGTGAACCGGCGTTTGATAAGGATACACGCAAATCGCCTCAAGTCGGCACCGGTTCAGTATTCACGAAATGAGGAAAGGGAAAGCGCGGATTTTGATGGGGACAGAAGTGAAGCGGAGCGCGCAGATAGTTCGCAAGAAACGCCCTCTCCTGCATTTGTTCGGCAGGCGCCCGAGGTGACGGCCGGAATGCCACCGGATTTACTTCATGCATTGCTAGAAGAAGAAGCGCGCGAGGTTGCCGCGCAGATAACGCCAGAAGAGGCTCCTGCCACGAGCCCTCGCGAGTCCCAAAGCAGACAAAGGGGCACAGACTTAGTATGACTCATGAAGGCCGATATCCGCTGCGAAATCGGAAAGCTAAGTCGGACTAATGGCGTAAACAGAGCGGAGTTGTGAACTGGTTAGAATTGTGTAATGCCGCAGCTCATAACATTGCTATGTGCTTATGTGTTAAGTTATCGGAGTTGGTAGTTAAACCAACTGGTAGTTAAACCAATTTCTGGACTTAAGACTGTTGTTGGAAGAGCGTCATTTGTGTTGGGAATATTTCCCTCGCTCTACCAAGTCTTTTCTAAATTACCAATCAAGCCACACAAAACTGGTAAAAAATGGCATTGTTTTTTCTAGCCTGAAATCTGCCATGAACAAGTCATGTCTTGAAAGAATCAATGAAAGTATTTTGCGTCAAGTTGGCCGATTAAAATCTAGTGGTTACCCTTCTCATGTGATTTCCAGGGAATGCGATAAGCTTCTTAGATGGATCAAGAGCGGGGATAAGCCAAAAAGGGAAAAAAAGATGTTTGTGGTGGTGCCTTACACGCATGGAGTGGGACATGGTTTGAAGAATGTTGCGGCGAGATACGATGTTGATGTGGTCTTTTCAGCGCCTAAAAAACTTAGAGGTGTTTGCAGGCAGGTGGAAGAGAAGGCTAAGGCAACAACCGCGAAGAAAAAGACTGGGGGTTGTCAGACCAACCATAAGAACCCTTTTGTGCCCTGTAATGTGGGGGTTGTCTACAGGATTCCGTGCACTTGCGGGTTGAGTTATATTGCCCAGACAGGACGTTGCATCAACGCTCGTCTTAGTGAGCACCACAGGTCCCGAGGTAATGGGTCTTCTTGTAACCTTGCCCGCCACTGGAGAGAAGGTACTTGCACCCCTCTGTTGTCTAACACCGTCATCCTAGGAAAACATAATGACAGCCTAACGCGGGAAATTTTGGAGGCTTTTCACATCCGCTTGGAACCTGATAGCTGTATTAGTGATCCTTCTGTCACACTAACTGATAAAGAGATGATGTTTTTATCCGGCCAAGATGTGTAGTCTCGCGCTCGTGCTGATTGTCACCTTTGTGGGCATGATAAGCAGCTTTGTATCGTTTTTCTTTTGGTTTTTCCCTCTTGTTTGTGTTTGGCGTTCTTAGTATTTAAGATGCTTGGACGTGAATTAAAATCTAGTTGCGAGTCAGCGCTTGTGGTGTCCTTTCTTCGTTGTGTCCCGTTGTTTTATTGCGCTGTTCAAATATGAAGTAGTTAAACCTTTCTGTCATTAAGTAACACCTTCACAGGAGAGCATGCGGAGCGCATGCAGAACCTGCCCTACTTCCTTTCGTTATCTATATTTTTGTCTGTGCCGTGATCGTGCTAGAAGTGGGAGCTCCTTTGTAACTGTGGTAAATTTATTTCGTCCAGTTTGGACTAGAAAGGAGAGGCTTGGGTGCTGAGTTTCATGTTTATCTGTAAAAGAAGATCAGTGCTGCCCCTGGAGACGCCAGTTATGACAGCGGAGGCATATGGTGTTGTGCAGTGGTGTTGAGTGCAGCGAAAAGTGTTTTGTCGGACGCACTGTGCGAGGCGATTCAGAAAGACAAGGGGAGCTGCGTGGACTCAAATGTTCGGAGAACATTCTTCTGGAGGGTGAGCGAGTGTGACATTCCTTGTGTGCTACGAGGTACATTCCTTGTGTGTGCTACGAGGTACATTTCTTGTGTGTGCTACGAGGTACATTCCTTGTGTGTGCTACGAGGTTCCACGTTCGACGGCGCGGCGTAGACGGAGACCCAGATGACAGGCATCATCAATTACCCAGCCATGCTCGTTGAGAGTGACAACCAGAACGAAGGGGTTTAAGCCCAACCGGACCCGCCGCCGCCGCCGCGGGGAAACAGGCTTTATCCTCCCCAATTGGCGTGGCGGTTCCAGGGGCGGCCCTCCCGAGCACATTCCAGGACAAGGGAACTGTCAGCGATCCAGAGAGCGCCTTACCTTGAGGAGCGAGTGTCAGTTGATGGATGAAGAATGGAGGCCGGTGACCCGCGGGAACTGTCAGCGGGCCAGAGCGCGCCGTACCACAGCCGACGCTATGCGCTACCGCGAAGACAACCTTCTTTCCCTCGGACTAAACACGTGAGGGGGGCGAGACAATAAGTGCGGTGGTATGTTTGTGCGCCCAAGTGAAAGCCCTAGCCCCCCCCTCCTTCCCCTCCGGCGTGGGCGTCCTCACCCTAGGGAGTGTGGAGAAGAG
Source organism: Amblyomma americanum (assembly GCF_052857255.1). NCBI lineage: Eukaryota > Metazoa > Arthropoda > Arachnida > Ixodida > Ixodidae > Amblyomma > Amblyomma americanum. The sequence continues at coordinate 234,372,688 of NC_135498.1, forward strand.
GATATAAAAATCGAGAAGCAGTACGGAAGAGGCACGCTCAGGACGACATCGTTCGCCAAGAGGGCCTTCAGCGCCGAAGCCCGACGGCGTGCAGCTTCTGCCAGCAACCGCTCGAGCCCAACTCCGGAGCCACTCCATCGCCCCCATGAAGTCGTCGGCACGTAAGCTCGGACGCCCCAGCCTCTGATGTATAATCTTAATCATGTGTAATTATTGAATATACCTGTTTGTTTAAACTGAGCCATACGGTGTCTCTTTGCCTCTCCGTCCCGAGTGGACCTGCGCATTATGGGGGTCATCACACTATGCACAAGATGGGTACGGTACGGCAGGACAATTTGGGCAAAACATGGGTTGTTGGTTCGCTCAAGAAGGTAGCCGGACAGTAGTCACAGGTCGCTCTCCAGTAATTGAACAGCGGCATCGATGGCAGTAAGGCTAATAGCAGCCAGACAATGCTTGAGGTGGCGCTCCGTGGCAACGTTGGACTTTCGTGTGCTGACGCTGGCAGTCGGAATGCACGTGCCTTCGTTGCGCGCGTGCCAGGAGTCACGAACTCAGTTGACGATGCGCAAAATACGTAGCGTACAGCAGGACAATCTGGGCAAAAGATGGGTTGTTGGTTAGCTCGAGAAGGTAGCCGGACCGTAGTCACAGATCGCTCCCCTGTGATTGACCCACGGCATACAGCGAAGGCAGCCACACTATATAGAAGCCAGACAATGTTTCAGGTGGCGCTCCGTGGCAACAGTGGACTTTTGTGTGCTGGCGGCAGCAGTCGGAATGCATGTGCCTTCGTTGCGCGCGTGCCAGCAGTTACGAACTGAGGTGACGATGCGCAAGATGCGTAGCGTACAGCAGGACAATCAGGGCAAAAAACGGGTTGCTGGTAATCTCGGGAATGTAGCCGGACCGAAGTCAAAGATCCCTTCCCAGTGATTGACCCGCAGCGTCTATGGCAGCCATATTATATAACAGCCAGACAGTGCTTGAGGTGGCGGTCAATGGCAACGGTGGAGTCGGAATGGACGTGCCTTCATTGCGCGCGTGCCCGCAGTCACGAACTCAGTTGACGATGGGCAAGATGCGTAGCGTACTGCAGGACAATCTGGGCAAAGCATGGGTTGCTGGTTACCTCGACAAGGTAGCCGGACCGTAATCACAGATTGCTCCCCTGTGATTGACCCGCGGCATGCATCAATGGCAGCCAGACTATATAGCAGATAGACAATGACGCGGGGCTCCATGGCAACGGTGGACTTTCGTGTGCTGACGCTAGCAGCGGGAATGCACGTGCCTTCGTTGCGCGCGTGCCAGCAGTCACGAACTCAGTGGACCATGTGCAAGATGCGTAGCGTACAGCAGAACAATCTGGGCAAAACATGGGTTGCTGGTTAGCTCGGGAAGATAGCCGGACCGTAGTCACAGATCGCTCCCCAGTGGTTGACCAGCGCGATCGATGACAGCAAGGCTATATAGCAGCCAGACAATGTTTGAGGTGGCGCTCCGTGGCAACGGTGGACTTTCGTGTGCTGGCGGCAGCAGTCGGAATGGATGTGCCTTCGTTACGCGCGTGCCAGCCGTCATGAACTCAGTTGGCGATGCGCAAGATGCATAGCGTACAGCAGGACAATCTGGGGAAAAGATGGGTTGCTGGTTAGCTCGGGAAGGTAGCCGGACCGTAGTAACAGATCGCTCCCCAGTGGTTGACCAGCGCGATCGATGGCAGCAAGGCTATATAGCAGCCAGACAATGTTCTAGGTGGCGCTCCGTGGCAACGGTGGACTTTCGTGCGCTGGCGGCAGCAGTCGGAATGCATGTGCCTTCGTTGCACGCGTGCCAGCAGTTACGAACTGAGGTGACCATGCGCAAGATGCGTAGCGTACAACAGGACAATCTGGGCTAAAAAGGGGTTGCTGGTTAGCTCGGGAAGGTAGCCGGACCATAGTCCCAGATCGATCCCAGTGAATGACCCGCGGCGTCAATGGCAGCCAGATTATATAGCACCCAGAAAGTGCTCGAGGTGGCGCTCCGTGGCAACGGTGGACTTGCGTGTGCTGACGCTAGCAGTCGGAATGCACGTGCCTTCACGAACTCAGTCACGAACTCAGTTGACTACGCGCAAGATGCGTAGCGTACAACAGGACAGTCTGGGCAAAAGATGGTTTGCTGGTTAGCTCGAGAAGGTAGTCGGACTGTAGTCACAGATCGCTCCCCAGTGATGGACCAGCGGCATCGATGGCAGCAAGGCTATATAGCAGCCAGACTATGTTTGAGGTGGCGCTCCGTGGCAACTTTCGTGTGCTGACGCTAGCAGTCGGAATGCATGTGCCTTCGCTCCGCGCGTGCTAGCAGTCAAGAACTCATTTGACGATGCGCAAGATGCGTAGCGTACAGCAGGACAATCAAGGCAAAAGATGGGTTGCTGGTTACCTCGACAAGGTAGCCGGACCGTAGTCACAGATCGCTCCCCTGTCATTGACCCGCGGCATGCATCGGTGGCAGCCAGAATATACAGCAGATAGACAATATTTGAGGTGGCGCTCCGTGGTAACGGTGGACTTTAGTGTGCTGACGCTAGCAGCCGGAATACACGTGCCTTCTTTGCGCGCGTGCCAACAGTCACGAACTCAGCTGACGATGCGCAAGATGAGTAGCGTACAGCAGGACAATCTGGGCAAAACATGGGTTCGTGGTTAGCTCGAGAAGGTAGCCGAACCCTAGTCCCATATCGCTCCCCTGTGATTGACCCGGGGCATGCATCGATGGCAGCCACACTATATAGAAGCCAGACAATGTTTGAGGTGGCACTCCGTGGCAACGGTGGACTTTCGTGTGCTGACGCTTGCAGTCGGAATGCACGTGCCTTCGTTGCGCGCGTGCCAGCAGTCACGAACTGAGTTGATAATGCGCAAGATGCATAGTGTACAGCAGGACAATCTGGGCAAAACATGGGCGTCTGTTTGGCTCGGGAAGGTAGCCGGACTGTAGTCACAGATCACTCCCCAGTGATTGACCAGCGGCATCGATGGCAGCAAGGCTATATAGCAGGCAGACAATGTTTTGAGGTGGCGCTCCATGGCAAAGGTGGACTTTCATGTGGTGACGCTAGCAGCCGGAATGCACGTGCCTTCGTTGCGCGGGTGCCATCAGTCACGAACTCAGTTGACGATGCGCAAGATGCGTAGCGTACAGCAGGACAATATGGGGAAAAGATGCGTTGCAGGTTAGCTCGGGAAGGTAGCCACACCGTAGTAACAGATCGCTCCCCGGTGGTTGACCAGCTCGATCGATGGCAGCAAGGCTATATAGCAGCCAGACAATGTTTGAGGTGGCGCTCCGTGGCAACGGTGGACTTTCGTGTGCTGGTGGCAGCAGTCGGAATGCATGTGCCTTCGTTGCGCGCGTGCCAGGAGTTACGAAGTGAGGTGACGATGCGCAGGATGCGTAGCGTACAGCAGGACAATCTGGGCAAAAAATGGGTAGCTGGTTAGCTCGGGGAGGTAGCCCGACAGAAGTCAGTGATCGCTCCCCTGTGATTGACCCGCGGCATGCATCGATGGCAGCCAGACTATAAAGCAGACAAACAATGTTAGAGGTGGCACTCCATGGCAACGGTGGACTTTCGCGTGCTGACGCTAGCAGTCGGAATGCACGTGCCTTCGTTGCGCGCGTGCCAGCAGTCACGAACTCAGTTGACGATGCAAAAGATGCGTAGCGTACAGCAGGACAATCTGGGCAAAAGATGCGTTGCTGGTTAGCTCGAGAAGGTAGCCGGACCGTAGTCACAGATCGCTCCCCTGTGATTGACCCGCGGCATGCATCGATGGCAGCCAGACTATATAGAAGCCAGACAATGTTTGAGGTCGCGGTCTGTGGCAACGGTGGACTTTCGTGTGCTGACGCTAGCAGTCGGAATGCACGTGCCTTCGTTGCGCGCGTGCCATCAGTCACGAACTCAGTCGACGATGCGCAAGATGCGTAGCGTACAGCACGACAATCTCGGCAAAAGAGGGGTTGCTGGTAAGCTCGAGAAGGAAGTCGGACCGTATTCACAGATCGGTTCCCTGTGATCGCCAAGCGGCATTCATCGAGGGCAGCCAGACTATATAGCAGCCAGACAATGTTTGAGGTGGCGCTCAAAGGCAATGGTGGACTTTCGTGTGGTGACGCTAGCAGTCGGAATGCACGAGCCTTCGTTTCGCGTGTGCCAGCAGTCACGAACTCAGATGACGATGCGCAAGATGCCTAGCGTACAGCAGAACAATCTGGGCAAAACATGGGTTGCTGGTTAGCTCGGGAAGGTAGCCGGACCGTAGTCACAGATGACTCCCCTGTGATTTACCCGCGGCATGCATCGATGGCAGCCAGACTATATAGCAGCCAGACAATGTTTGAGGTGGCGCTACATGGCAATGGTGGACTTTCGTGTGCTGACGCTAGCAGTCGGAATGCACATGCCTTCGTTGCGCGCGTGCCAGCAGTCACTAACTCATTTGACGATGTGCAGGATGCGTAGCGTAAAGCACGACAATCGGGGCAAAAGATGGGTTGCTGGTTAGCTCGAGAAGGTAGCCGGACCGTAGTCAGATCGCTCCCCTGTGACAGACCCGCGGCAGGCATCGATGGCAGCCAGATTTTATAGCAGCTAGACAGAGCTTGAGGTGGCGCTGCGTGGCAACGGTGGACTTGCGTGTGCTGAGGCTATCAGTCCGAATGCACGGGCCTTCGTTGCACGCGTGCCAACAATCACGAACTCAGCTGACGATGCGCAAGATGTGTAGCCTGCAGCAGGACAATATGGGCAAACGATGGGTTTCTGGTTAGCTCGAGAAGGTAGCCGGACCGTAGTCACAGATCGCTCCCCAGTGAATGACCCGCGGCGTCTATGGCAGCCCGATTATATAGCAGCCAGGCAGTGCTTGAGGTGGTGCTCCTTGGCAACGGTGGACTTGCGTGTGCTGACGCTAGCAGTCCGAATGCACGTGCCTTCGTTGCACACGTGCCAGCAATCATGAACTCAGCTGACGATGCGTAGCCTATAGCAGGACAATCAGGGCAAAAGATGGGTTGCTGGTGAGGTCGAGAAGGTAGCCGCACCCTAGACCCAGATCGCTCCCCAGTGAATGACCCGCGGCGTCTATGGCAGCCAGATTATATAGCAGCCAGGGAGCGCTCGAGGTGGTGCTCCGTGGCAACAGTGGACCTGCGTGTGCTGACGCTAGCAGTCCGAATGCACGTGCCTTTGTTGCACGCGTACCAGCAATCACGAACTCAACTGAAGGTGCGCAAGATGCGTAGCCTACAGCAGGACAATCTGGGCAAAAGATGGGTTGCTGGTTAGCTCGAGAAGGTAGCCGGACCGTAGTCCCAGATCTCTCCCCAGTGAATGACCCGCGGCATCTATGGCAGCCAGATTATATAGGAGCCAGGCAGTGCTTGAGGTGTTGCTCCGTTGGCAACGGTGGACTTTCGTGTGCTGACGCTAGCAGACCTAATGCACGTGCCTTCGTTGCACGCGTGCCAGCAATCACGAACTCATCTGACGGTGCGCAAGATGCGTAGCTTACAGCAGGACAATCTGGGCACAAGATGGGTTGCTGGTTAGCTCGAGAAGGTAGCCGGACCGTAGTCCCGGATCGCTCCCTAGTGAATGACCCGCGGCGTCTATGGCAGCCAGGCAGTGCTCCGTGGCAACGGAGGACTTGAGTGTGCTAACGCTAGCAGTCCGAATGCACGTGCCTTCGTTGCACGCGTGCCAGCAATCACAAACTCAGCTGACGGTGCGCAAAATGCGTAGCCTACAACAAGCCAATCTGGGCAAAAAATGGGTTGCTGGTTAGCTCGAGAAGGTAGCCGGACAGTAGTCACAGATCGCTCCCCAGTTTCATGTTAGTAAAGCTTGCCGTGCGCTGGTAATTATTGAGAATAAAACGAACAGACCGATCTCGTACACTCTCCAAGGTGTTATTCAGTGATACATGGCCAGGGTCCCAACTGGATGAAGCGTACTTGAGATTGGGGCGGACATAGGTAGTATAGGTATAGGACAGAGGTACCTCTTGACCTTCTCATCCCTGGTCTGCCTCCATGCATGTCGTTCGTCATTAAAGTTGTATTTTCACGGCTTGACGTAGAGGCCGGCGGAGAACACATGTGATAGAAGGAGCACTAAAGCAAGCAGGTGCAAAAAACATGTGTCGTCGTCGGCACGCGGCGATCATGTTTTGTCTTTCTCATCGCGGAGAACCACACAAAGGCCCGGAAAATCCTGCTGCCCGATGTAAAACGCAGTGGGAAATGCAAGCGGTCATCGCGCGTAACACGGCTTAAGCCGGACAACATGCACAATTTCAGCGCGGGGGGGGGGGCGATGAGATGACGGTCGCTTTCCTTCGGGCCAGACCTCGTAGTTCACTTGACCGATGCGGCGAACAACCTTATACGGGCCGAAGTAGCGCTTCATGAGTTTGTCGGAGAGACCTCGACAGCGTACCGGCATCCATACCCAGACCTTATCCCCAGGGTAAAAATGGACGTCACGTCCACGGAGATTGTATCGAAAAGCGTCTGTATGCTGTTGGTGTTGGATGTGGAGTCTAGCGAACTGCCAAGCCTCCTCCGCGTGCTCGCAGACTAGACGGGCATCATAGGCTACGTGGACAGACGTCTCGTGCGGCAACATAGTGTTAAGCGTCGTGGTACCCTGTCTGCCATGTACCAGTTGGAAAGGGGACATGCTTGTCGTCTCCTGGACATAGATTAGTGTGGGAAAAGAAAAAAAAAGAAATGCTGCCCAGCCCCCAGCGCCAATGGCACAACGGGCTAAAAAGCGGTATTATACACGAATGTAACGTAGGGGAGTACCTCGTCCCAACTACGATGGGTGACGCCCACTTACATGGCGATAACGTCGGTCATCGTCTTATTCTGCCTCTACGTCAGCGCATTGTTTTGTGAACGGTACGCCGTAGGTAGCTCGGCGGTGGCTGGTGCTGCTGAGAAAGATCTACTGGGTGAGCTGTGCCAGAAACGCGACACCCCGGGCAGTGATCAAAAGGGCAGAGGCACAATACGCTCAATAAAAAATTGGGCTGCTTCAGCACTAGTCGCCCACAGAAGTGCTCGGGACTCGGCTTAGCGGATTAGGTAGTCCGTGGCTATGATAATGTACGTGTTACCCGACTGCGACGCTGGAAGTGGGCCGAGAAAGTTCATTCCGACTGTATAGAACGCAGCAGGCGGTGGTTCGAGCGACTGCAGAAGACCAGCGGGTCGTATAGGCGGTCTTTTCCGCGTTTGGCATTCTCGACAAGTTCTTACGTAGTCACGGACGCACTTTGGAAGTTGCGGCCAATAATACTTTTCTCGAATATGTGCAAGTGTTCGCCTGTAGCCAAGGTAACCAGCTGTAGGATCATCGTGACAAACTTCGGCGACCTCCGTACGCACGTCTTCTGGCACAACAAGGAGCCACTACCTCGGGCTGCTATCGAAGTTCTGCTTATACAATACGCCGTGCAGAATCTGGAACGTCGGCAGAATACGCAGGAAAACGTGGGGCACCGCGTCTTCGTGGCCTTCCAGGTGTGCCATCAGCTGGCGAATCTGGGGATCATTGCGTTGCCGAGTAGCCATATCTGCCACGTCCAAAGCCCTAAGGAAGCCGTCCTTGTCGTCATTATCGCCTCCAGGCGCCGGATTCACGGGAATTCGGGACAAACAGTCAGCATCATTATGTTTGCGGCCGGATTTGTACATGATGGTGACGTCGTACTCCTGTAGCCGCAGGCACCACCGGGCAAGGCGGCCTGCGGGATCCTTGACGTTGGCGAGCCAGCTCAGCGAATGGTGGTCGGTAACAACACGAAAAAGGGGACCGTACAGATAGGGCCTGAATTTGGTTATTGATCAGATGACAGCGAAGCACTCTTTTTTAGTTGTAGAGCATTGCCCTCCGCCTTCGAAAGAGCTCGGCTGGCGCAGGTAATAATAACCCGCGCTGCGCCGTCCTGGAATTGCACAAGCACTGCCCCTAGTCTTTTGTTGGTGGCGTCCGTGTAGAGTTCAGTGTCGGCGTCTTGGTCGAAATGGCCTAGTACGGGAGGACCTGCAAGTGCGTGCTGTAATTGGTGGAATGCTGAGTGCTGCTCCTCGGTCCACTCAAAGGCGACACTATCCTTTGTAAGGCAGTAAAGTGGCACCGCGCTCTGGGGCGAAGTTGTGAACGTATGAAGTATGCGCAGGGGCCGAGAAAGCTGCGGACAGTCTTCTTGTCCGATGGTGGAGGGAAGCATTCTACGGCAGCCGTTTTCTCTGCATCTGGCTTCACACCCATTTCACTGACGATATGGCCTAGGAACTTCAGCTCACTGTCTGCGAAGCGTCACTTCGAAAACTTGAGCGCGAGTTCGGCGGTCAAGAGAGCTTGAAGAACGGCTTCAAGGCGCACAAGACGGTGAGCAAAAGTGTTTGAGAAGATGACAACAACTCGGAGCCAGGAGCTCATTTTTCTCTGCTTGCTCCGCAATTTTCTGGTGACTGCTCAGAACGCGTTCATTTTTCTATGGCTCCGCGGTTTTCGGGCTACCGGCTGGCGGCCAGCCTCGCCAGGACAATGTTTTGATGCCAGTTCACGGGCAACATGCTGGCAACGAAGAGGTGGTATGGAAGTGGGCAGCGCGGTGTAATTATTACATGGACTAGAAGGACCACGGTTCACCTTCAACTTGCGAAGTTCTGCTCGATATCTAGCGCCACGCAGGACCTCGCTTCGACCAGACCAGAGTGCACATCGTCGGTATCCCCTCTCTGCCATGGTGTCTTTTTGCGACGGCCTAGCTGTTTATTTGTTTTACGTGCGTGCTTGCGTGATAGTATCTGGATCGTCTGCCACCTCGCAAGCACAAAAATGCTCGATTATATTAATAATAATAATTGGTTTTGGGGAAAAGAAAATGGCGCAGTATCTGACTCATTATCGTTGGACACCTGAACCGCGCCGTAAGGATGTCAGAAGCTAGCGCCACACTGCGGCGGGCGAAGACGCTCAAGGGGAAGAAAAAAAAGGAGACGTGGCGAAGGGCGCGTGGGAGAGAGAACGGTTGGAACGCGGTCGGCGACGGACGTGGGGAAGATCTGCTGGCTCCCCGCAGACGTCCGGGCTACCAGACCTGGACAGCCGTCGTCGAGGGCCAGGCCCATAAGACCTAGGCACCGCGGTTCGCTTCCTGTGCGGCAGCTTCAGAACACGGGCCACTTGGTCTTCTCCGCTGCTTCCCGGACTACCAGACCTGGGGGCCGCCTTTCTATCCACCACGGCATCCCCGGATTACCAGACCTGGGGGCCGCCTTTCTGTCCACCACGGCATCCCCGGATTACTAGACCTGGGGGCTGCCTTTCTCTCCACCACGGCGTGCCCGGACTACCTGACCCTGTCGTCCACCAGAGCGTCGACCTGAGGGCTTGAGTGCGCCAACGCCCCGCCACACCTCCTCGCCCGACGCACCACCTTCACAGAGCACACTCAGGGCGATGAACCTTCCGCCGAACGTTGAGTGAACGCTTCCTCTTTGTACTTCTACCTTTCCTTTGTCGGGAGTGTTCTCTTTGTCAGCTTTCCTGTTTGTGTTTTTACCTCCTTTTCACTTAGTTTCTCACAATAGAGTTTCCTTTTTTTCCCACATGCCGCCTGGGTTTATTTCTTCGACCTTTTACGCTGAGATAATGATTTCTCGAAGCTTACATGAACCCTTCATATAATGCACTCAAGGCGCATCTCGCTAGTCGTCGCCGTTTTACTAGTGTGAGAGCACGATCAGCTGTCTGTTATTTCTGTCGTTGTTTTAATTAATAACTTTCAAAACCAATACACACACGGTTGTTTGGGCCCATAGCCTCTATAGCAATTAAAGGGGCAAATGCTAAACAAGCCCAATAATACTGGCAGACCTTATCATGACAGCATATGATCACAGCACACATCAGTAATGCAAAAAAAGTTAGAGAGCTGAACTATAAAACTGTGCGGTATGGTCGATTACATCACAACAAATTCAGCTGTAAGCAAAATTTCTAAATCAAATCACACAAACTTCTGTATTCCTAAATTTCCATGGAAATTAGCAAAACATGTCGGAAAGATGCTGAAAAAATATTTTTCCTTTTACTTCATTTGAGACTTTATTCCACACATGGGCTCCGTTATACACTTGCAGTCTCTGGGCGAACGTATTATGACAATGTGATACGTTACAGATTCCTAGTAGCAGCTCTTGTTTGCTTCATTCGTCATCTAGATAATCCAAGGGGCAGGGGGTTGTTAGATCTTATTACAATGTGCTGCCGCCATCAATAACTTCATGTCGTTTTTCTTCGCACCCAGGGAGCCTATATCTGCAGGTCGCGTGAGTTGCAACGAGACCGGCAGAACGTGAAGCAGCAGAGAGGATCTGCCTTCTGTGACCCGTGGTCGGCCTTACAGCCGTGATTGCCAACGGCTGGTTCCGGTGGCCGCCAGCCCATATGACCATGATGTGCCTTCCTGTCAAAAGCCATCTTTCTGGCAGCCAGCGGCTACCCGAGCAGGATGAATCTAACAGGCCCATTGCAATTACAACAAAGTGGCACTTATATGCAAAATTATCCCGGTATCATTCACGTTGGCGCATAGCAAAGAAGTGGGGTGGTTGATGTCCATTTGCATTCCACTGCACCACCTATTGTAGCTGCAGTTCTACTTCGGGATGATACCCCCTTCCCCCCTCCCCCAGATTATGGCAAATGCTGATTTAAGTGCACTTGTTAAACATTTCATGCACAAAATGAGTAATGACGCTGGTGCCAAGATGGCTCAGAAGAACGCAACAGTGATAATGCAAATGCTGATATAAGTGCACTTGTTAAACATTTCATTCACAAGACGAGTAATGACGCTGGTTCCAAGCTGGCTCAGAAGAACGCAACTGTGATAATGCATTTTCATGGACCGTACCCACAGCACTTGTGTAAACAATGCACCGATATCCATACCTAGCCTCTCAAAAACACATGGAAATTACGAATAACATCGATGCTTGCTTCCATATCAGGAATATGGATCACTTTAACACTGCAGCTGAAGCGAGCGAGTTTACAAGAACTGATCGAAGAATCCGAATGAGCATTCGAGGTTAAGAGTACTTCATGGAGCAGGCTGAAAGTGCGAGGTTCATAGTAAATGAGGACACGAGCCAATCCAAAGCCCTCACAGCTTACATTTTATTTCACTAATATTGTTCATAACGACACAGCTGCTGCCAAAATATAGCAGGAAAAATGAAAAAGAAAACTAGAATCCACGTTGGCGAGCCCATTATCTCAGGCTTTGTTTTTTTCTGATAAAGTCGTTATGGGCTCCACCGTGCATCATCTTTCGTTGCTTTTTAAAAGTGTATCTTAGGAAACGCTGTATGCTTCATGATGCTCCTGAACCTACTATTCTGCTTTACTGCAGTGTAAAGTACTACTTTCAAACTGCATCAGCTTCATGAAAACTTTTCGCACTTGACTACCCTGAAAGCTTACCGTAGCGAGCTTGCCGGTATGAGTCCCTAAATTTAATTAGCCCTCTTCAGCGATTTTTACTTTCAGAACATTAACAATTAACATCTTTAGCGGAGGGCTCTCTAATGTGCTGACGAAGCTCCAAAAAATTTTTTTGCTTCAATTGAAACACATACATAGCGTCTGTGGCTGTCGTTTCCTTCGTCCTCCGTCTCGTTCCTAGCGTTCTTTTAGGTAGGCATGTGATCCCCGAGCAAAGTTCTTAATGTCAGGTTGTTAAAATTGTATAGCAGTTGCAGAAGTGTTGTAGTTAGTTTGATCAAGCTCTCTGATGGATAGTACAACTGTAACAGACTGACGCGTGAGTCACAATGCACAGAATCAAAAGCGCTTTATTCCAAGAACACGACTGCTTAAATAGCTGCGGCGGTGGCCCGTTATCAGCACAACCGGTGATAGCAACACAGGCACAGAACTGGCGCATGCTCTCTTGTGGCACACCTACGTCACAGTGCGTGACTGCACAATCTACCACATCCCTTCCCCCTTAGTCATCGATGCCGTAACGTCGCACTGGGTTACGTTGGCGAGTGGAACGCCGGAGCGGCTGAGACGTCTCGGGCTCCGGAGGTCTCAGTGCGCGGCTTGACATAGACGGCAGAGCGAACGAGGGACAGGTTTGCTGGTCTGTTGTCCGGGGATCAGAGCACCATGCTCTGCGAACGTGGTTGCGGTGGCGTCGGTGCACAGCTCCGTCTGCCGTACTCAGCTCGTACATGACGTGGCCTATCGGTCGCGACACGCGTGCAAACAACCACTTGGGCCCTGGCCGGAAGTTCCGCGCGTACACGGCGTCACCAGACTGGAAACCTCGTGGTGGCGGCTGCCGAAGGCAGCTTGCGTCACTCTCATCCGGGCGAAGGCTGGATAGGACGGTCCTGAACTTCCGGCCCAGCATGACTTCGGCTGGAGATTTCCCGGTCTCGGCGTGCGGCGTAGAGTGCTGTTTGAATAGAAATCGTGCAATCTTGCATAATACGGTGCCCTGTCTCTGTTTCCGTAACGCACACTTCAGTTCTCGGACCATCCGCTCCGCCCTTCCGTTGCTCGCCGGGTGGTACAGCGCCGCATACATATAGCGTATACCATTCAGTTTCAGGAAAGCCTGAGTTTCTCTGCTTGCAAAAGCGGTGCCATTATCCGACACAACCAAGTCGGGCAAACCATGTGTTGCAAACATTTTGCGAAACTTTTCAATTACTGCAGATGACTGGAGAGACGGCATCACTTCAATTTCGGCCGTTTGACAGGGCGTCTACAACCACCAAAAAAAAACACGCCCTGGACGGGTCCTGCGAAATCCACGTGTATTCTACTCCACGGTCGTTCAGGCTTAGTCCAGAAATGCGTTGGTGTCCTTGGTTCACTCTGCCTGTTTTCCTGGCATGGCGTGCAGTGCCTCACAAACTCGACGATCTTTTCGTCCATCTTCGGCCACAACACGTACGACCTAGCGATTGCCTTCATGGCCGTCACTCCTGGATGGTTAGCATGCATAAGGCTTAGAACTTGCTTCTGCAGTGCCTCTGGAATAACTACGCGGCTCCCCCAGAGTACACAGTCACGATGTACGGACAACTCGTTTTGTCTTACCCAATATGCAGAATACTTCAGGGCTACCCGTTCTCGCGGCCAGCCCTCCAGGATCCATTGCTTCACCTGGTACAGCAGGGGATCACCCCTGGTGAAGGCTGCCACTTCCATTGCGCTCACTGGAGGGTACTCCACAGCTTCCAGAAGGAGTATGTCGCCTGGCGCCTCGGTCTCTTGGCGGGTTAAGGGGCCCGGTAACCTGCTTAGGCAGTCGGCGTTTCCATGGTCCTTGGTTTTCCTGTACTCGAGCACGTAATCGTATGCCGACAGCATTAGCGTCCACCGTAACATGCGGGGAGAAATAACCGCCGGAATTTGCTTCTGCCTCTGGAAAATTCCTAGCAAGGGTTTGTGATCCGTGATAATGAGGAAATCTCGCCCACAAATGTATTGGTGAAAATGTCGAACCCCAAAAACCCCGGCAAGGGCCTCACGGTCAATCTGAACATAATTGCGCTCCGCCCTAGATAGCGTTCTGGACGCATACGCCACAGGCTGCTCATTTCCTTTGCTGTCGCGATGAGCCAAAACAGCTCCTACACCCACAGATGATGCGTCGCATGACAACACTAACGGGACATCCGTCTTAAAATGCACCAGCAACGAGTTAGACGTTAGCAACTTCTTCAGGCTCTCAAACGCTTCCATATGCTCTGCACCCCAGTTCCATGCTACGTGGCTATCCAACAAACGATACAGCTTTTCCGCTACTTCTGTTCTTCCCTTCAAGAACCGATTATAGAAATTTATCATACCCAAAAAGGCTTGCAGTTACTTTTTTTTCTTGGGTGCAGGAGCTTGGTGGATGGCCTCGACCTTGACCGTGGAGGGGTAGATGCCCTTTGCGTCAATCCGATGCCCTAGAAACTCAAGACTCTCCTTGAAAAATTCGCACTTTTCCGCTTGAACTCTGAGACCCGATTTGGCCAAGCGGCTGAGGACTTCAGCCAACATCCTTTCATGCTCCTCAATCGACTCGCTGGCAATCAGGATGTCGTCTAGGTATGTCGCTACGTGCGGCATTCCAGCCAACACGGTGTCCATGGTTCTTTGAAAAACACCAGGAGCAACGGACACGCCGAACGGCAGACGACAAACCTTGTATAGCCCCTGCACGGTGTTAATCGTGAGTAACTCTGCCGTTTCTTCATCTACCAACAGTTGCTGATAGGCCTGCGTCAGATCCAGCTTGGAAAAAACACGCCCCCTTCCTAACCTCGCAAAAAGTTCTTTGCTTGTCGGAAGTGGGTACACATTGCTTTTGACGGCCTGGTTCACAGTGCTTCGATAATCCCCGCATATTCTGAGGGAGCCGTTTTTTTTCCGCACCACGACGATTGGCGTTGCCCAGTCGGAATACTGAGTGGGTTGTAGAATTCCCAGCTCCACCAAGCGGTTAAGCTCTGCCACGACTTCCTCCCTCATCGCAAACGGAATGCTACGACATTTCAGGAACCTGGCTTGGGCGCCCTCCTTGAGTTCGATGTGGATGCGGGGTAGGGCAGCCCCTGCAAACGTGTCACTGAACACCTCTGGAAACCTTTCCAAAATGCCTTCTGCTCTGGCGTGGACGCTGTAAAGGCCAGCTATGCTGATTTCCAGTGGCTGGAACCAATCACGGCCTAGAAGAGTGTTTCCCTCTTTTTTCACTACAAGTAGTGGCAACTTAAATTCTCTGCCTTTGAACTTCACGGGCACGGACGCTTTTCCCAGCACGTCGAGACCTTCCCTCGTCCAGGTAACGAGTTGCGTGTTGCAATCTTCCAGCTTGATCTGTTTCGCCACTTGCAGCTTTTGAAATTTGTTCACACCAATAATAGACCTGGCAGCTCCAGAATCTACTTCCATAGGCACGCTTTCCTTCCCAATCTCTACAGCGATGACGTACTTTGGCGTCCCACTTTTTACTTGGCTCATACTGAACGACTCGTCGTACTCGCTCCTCACAGCATGTTCCATATCATCCAGCTGCATTTCCACTTCTGCTTGCTTTTTTCGGCATGCTTTTGATAAGTGTCCCTTCCCACCGCAGCTGAAGCACACAGAATCTTTGCATCTGCACCGCCATCCTGAATGGGCTGCCAAACAGCGAAAACAACGCCGCTGTCTTTCTGGTTTCTTCATACTCGCCACTCTTCCTACTTCCGCCGTCAACTCCTGCTGGAACTCGGGTTCCTGTGCATTGCTCCTCATTGCTTTTTGCTGCTTGGCAGTCGTTTCCGCCGTTACTGCTAACTCGTATGCCGTCTCAAACGTCAGATCCTTTTCCGCCAACAAACGCTGTTGAACCACACTGTCCGAAATTCCAAAAACCAGACGGTCACGCAACATTTCCTCTAACGGAATTTTTGTACCGCCAAATCCGCAGTTCTCGGATAACTTGCGCAAAACAGTGACATAGTCAGCCACGCCCTCTCCGTCTTGTTGGTCGCGCTTCGAAAAGACGTACCTCGAGTATAGTTCAGATGGCTTCGGGTTGATATGCTTCTTCACTGCGTCGAAGATGACTTGATAGCCCACGTTGGGTGGCCGCGAAGGCTTGACGAGGGTTGCTATGAGGGAGTACGTCTCTGGCCCACAGCAACTGAGCAACACAGCTCGTTTGTCGTCATCCGTTGTGAGCTTGTTAGCTGCGCACGATAACTAAATGCGCTCGACATAATCTACCCACGATGAATTTTCACTGAGGTCGAACTCTCGAATGCGACTGCCGAAAGCCATGTCGCCGACCAACAGGCCCTTGCACGGGTTCGACCGTGCCTCGTCGCCACTGTAACCGACTGACGCGTGAGTCACAATGCACAGAATCAAAAGCGCTTTATTCCAAGAACACGACTGCTTAAATAGCTGCGGCGGTGGCCCGTTATCAGCACAACCGGTGATAGCAACACAGGCACAGAACTGGCGCATGCTCCCTTGTGGCACACCTACGTCACAGTGCGTGACTGCACAATCTACCACAACAACCCTCCAAGTTTTACGCTGAATGAGTGTGCACGTGTCTGCTTTTGGTTGAGTTATGAACAATATTGCCATGCACTGTTCAGCCTGGTGTTCAACGCTTTACTTGATAATAAATGCTGCACTCTGCCTTCATTGCGTTTGTTTGAGCACCTGACTATAACAACAATGCCCTTTGACGCAGCAGTGTGGACAGGAAAAAATCTTCAGTGTTTAGTTATTCGCTGTAATGCGGTATTTAGCTTCACAGCATGTATTTATCATGTATTCGTGCGGCTCGCCGTGCCAGTAAGGTTTTCTGATATAGCAGTGAGGGTAAGCACACGTATTGAAAAGTTTGAGTTTCTGACCAGGAATGCTAAACTTAGGCGCATAACGTGAGTTCATAATGCTGGCTGTGCCAACAGTGGCTTCCATTTCACCACTCGAAGAAAAACTCAAATGCGGCAGAAAATCAGAGGGCCGACAGCGCCTAGAGTAGCCCAGGAACATTGCATTTTTCACGTTCGCCGAGTGGTTTGGTGCGCAGTATAATGACCATAACGGTTCAGGCACTTCCAGAAGCTTAGAAGTGTCGCAGCCTGCAGTAGAAGTTTTATAGTTTTATAAAGTGTTTGACTGAGTCACTCAGGAGATGAATTGCAAAGCATGATTAATGAGTTAGCCAGGCAGAGTAGAACGGTGGGTCTAAATGTTAATATGCAGAAAACCAAAGTAATCTTCAACAGCCTAGCAAGGGAACAGAAGTTAACAGTTGGCAGCAAGGTGTTGGAAGTGATAAAGGAATATGCTTACTTGGGGCAGGTAGTGACACCTGATCCGGATCATGACAGGGAAATAACTCGAAGGATCAGAATGGGGTGGAGCGCATATGGCAGGTTCTCTCAGACCATGATTGGCAGTTTACCAATATCCCTGAAGAAAAAAGTATACAACAGCTGCATCTTGCCAACACTCACCAACGGGTCAGAAACGTGGAGGCTAACGAAAAGCGTTCAGCTCAAGTTAAGGACAACGTGGCGAGCTATGGAAAGAAAAATGATAGGTGTAACGAAAAAAAACAAACGGATACATCCGAAAGCGGGCAGAGTGGGTGAAAGAACAAATGCGGGTTAATGAAGTTCTTCTTGAAATCAAGAGGAAGAAATGGGCTTTGGGAAGGCATGTAATGCGAAGGCAAGTTAACCGCTGTTCCTTAAGAGTAATAATGTGGATTCCATGAGAAGGCAAGCGTAGCAGGTTGCGGCAATAAGTTACAAGTGCGGATAAGATTAGGAAATTATCTGGCATAGGTTGGACACAGCTGCCAAAGGACAGGATTAATTGGGGAGACATGGGAGAGGCATTTGCCCTGCAGTGGGCGTAGTCAGGCTAATGATGAGGAATGTGCTTGAATGCTAGGTTTCATGTGTAAAGTGCATAACTACAGCTCCCACACCAGTTATTTCTACTTGTGATCCAAAATACAGGCAATAAAAGTCAATTTACTGAATATTATTCATACCCGTAATTTTTTCTATTAATATAACCGAATGCCCGCTCAAATTGACAGCACATGTGCATTCTTATTTCATGAAGTTCTCTTCGCTGGAAAACTATACCACAGGACATAAAAGAAATATCCGCCGAGAATGTTTACTACATTGATGCTTCTGTTGGGCATAGTTGGTACATGGTGATAATATAGATGATCTATCTGTGGGTTTTTATGAAGTACAGGTGTTCAATGCAGTCATGAATGTTCCAGGGCAGGTGATGGCAGCGATATCGTGGGGAAGGCCGTTCCAGTCAGCTGCTATTCGGCAAAAAAATGAATTAGAGAAAACAGTGGTACGGGCACGTAGGCGCAAAACTTGGAGGGTGACTGATGCGATGGGATCTGCGCGGCGGGGGTGCGCAGATGTAGGGTTCTTGTCTGAGTGGCGAATAAAAAAACGTGAAATAAGACGAGAATGGCATTGCGACGGCGAGCAGAAAGATTAGATAGACCTGATTGCAATTTTAGAGATGATATGCTAACGTCGTATGAATACGAGGAATGAATGAATCTGGTGGCCCTGTTCTGCACAGCTTCGAGGGCGTTTGTTAGATATGCTTGGTGAGGGTTCCAGATGGCCGATGCGAATTCCAGTTTAGTTCTGATGAGTGAAATGTATGCTTGTAGTCTTACATGTTGAGGGGCATCCCGCAGGTGACGTTTCAAGAAGCCAAGTGTTTTATTAGCTGATGATATCAGGTTAGTCACATGCAGACGCCAGGATAAATCATTAGAAATGGTGATACCTAAGTATTTGTACGACTGGACGAGGTCGACAGAGGAGTTACAAATTGTGTACTGGAAAACAAAAGGATTTCGGCGGCGGTGAAAAGACATATACTTACATTTGTTAGGGTTAAGTGTCATCAGCCACTGCAAACACCAGTTTTGCACATGGTTTAGGTCAGCCTGTAGGGATTCTTGGTCAGAAGGGTTAGTGACTGAACGATAAATAACGCAGTCATCAGCAAACAGACGGATATGGCAAGATACATGCTGGGGTAGGTCGTTAATGTAAATAAGGAATAACAAAGGACCGAGAACGGAACCCTGCGGGACGCCGGAGGTTACTGGAAGCGGGTGGGAGGGCTGATTATTAATGAAGACAGACTGAGAACGATGCGTGAGGAATTCTTTAATCCACGCGATGATGTTTGAATCTAGGTTCAGCTGAGAGAGTTTGAGAAGCAAGCGTTGATGAGGTACTTTGTCGAAAGCCTTAGCAAAGTCTAGGAATATGGCATCAGTTTGTAGGTTAGTGTCAAGGTTGGCGTGAATGTCATGAAGAAAAATGGCTAGCTGAGTTTCGCAGGAAAAACCTTTCCGAAATCAATGCTGGGACGGATGGAAGAAGTGATTGGAATCTAGGAATTGTATGATTTGGCTGTAAATGACATGTTCCATTAATTTGCAGGGTACACTTGTTAATGAAATAGGGCGATAATTAAGAGGTGAATCAGTAGTACCTGTTTTGTGGATGGGAACGACCTTCCCCACTTTCCAGTCGTCAGGTATGGTTCCTTCAGACAATGATTGCGTAAGCAGTGCACAAAAGATACTGGAGCAAGCTAGTTTAGCGTTCTTTAAGTTTTTATCATCTATGCCGGTAGCGGATGAGTTCTTTATTTTATCAATTATCCATGAAATTCCGCTACTGTTGAAAGTTATGGGTTCCATGGCAGTGGTGATAACAAGTGGTAGTGTAGAACAGGGCAATTCGGATTCGTCAGTAAAAACGGACGAAAAAGCAGTGTTAAATGCGTTTGCACATTCGGTATCAGTCATTGTAACACTGGCATTGTTAGTGAGGGTGATAGCGCGCGTTTCTTTTGGGTTTATCACTTTCCAGAATTTTTTGGGGTTATCGATTATCATTTTTGGTAGGTCGACTTCGTAGAAGGAGCGCTTAGCTTTAACAATCGCGGCCAAGTACAAGTGTTCCACTTCATGGTATTTTACCCACGCATTTGGGTTTCCTTGTCGCTTCGCTGTACGAAATGCGCGTTTTTTCTTATTTTCGAGTCTTTTTAGTGTTTTGGTGAACCACGGCTTCTGATTACGCTTCCTAAAACTGCACGTCGGGATATATTTATTGGTTACGTCAGCTATTTTATGTTTGAAGAGTGTCCAGTTTTCATTTACACTTCTGCTATGAAAGGATGTTTCAAACATTGACAAGAAGTTATTTAATTCATTGCTGATTGCTTCGTAGTTTCCCTTGTCGTAGAGCATAATAGTTTTCCGGGAAGGTTCTTTTACCACAGGTGTAAAGCTGAAAGTGGCATGAATTACTTTATGGTCGCTGATTTCGCGGAGGTACGTAGGGGATTCTAAGCTATCTGGATGAGTGGTCAGAATGAGGTCTAGAGTGTTAGCTGCTTCTCCTGCGACACGTGTTGGTTCAGATACTAATTGGGTCAAATTAAAATTAAGACAGACATCAAGGAATTCTCTCGACTCTTCCTGACTGACCATGGGCGGAGGTTGACTATTCCAGTCGATATTGGGGTAGTTGAAATCCCCAAATCGGAGGATATGTGCCTTAGGGTGCTTTGAAACCAGTTGATTTAGGATATTGTGAAGCTTGCGAGGAAAGTCGGGACTACTTCGAGGTGGTCTATAGCACACCCCAATTAGAAGTGACAGGGGTGAAGCACGGCACATGAGCCATAGTATTCCCAAGTCCGAGCAGACATTGATGACGGAGCATGATAACTGTTCACTGACGGCAATTAGAACTCCCCCTCCGCGGGCTTCTTTCCTATCGGCGCGAAAAAGACGAAAATTTGGCAAATCAAACAAGATCTCTGAGTCATTTATATCGCTGTTCAACCACGTTTCGGTTAATACAAGTAGATCGCTGCCTGATGATGAAATAAGGTTTGACACGATATCGCGTTTCGGCAAGAAGCTGCGGATGTTAGTAAAGATAACCGATAGGGAAAAGTTGGCACGAGGAGTAGGTGGGGAATAATGCGGTGGCCGGCAGAGGTGAGTTGATTGTTAAGATATTTCTTTAACAGTTTCAGAACTTTCATCAAAAATGTAACGCTTTAAGCCGATATGCAGCGTTTTAAACCGCAGGGAATAAGACACAGACTTTGCCTTAGCGAAAGCTATAAGCTGTTTTCGGCAATTCTGGACGCGGCGCGAAAAATCTTCACCTACGCTGTAGCCTGTATCTTGAACTTTAGACCTTTGGAAAGAACTGATTCTTTTGTTTTGAAGGATGTAAATTTGACGATAATCGGGCGTTGCCGATCCTTAGAGCGTCTTCCGAGGCGGTGAGCACGTTCAATTTCGATTGGGCTTAACTGGATATCAAGGTATTGAGAGCAGTGGCGAGTGATTATTTCTTCGGATTGCGAATAGGTTTCAGAGGGGTTGGTATCAGGTAAACCATAGAAAATTAGGTTGTTTCGCCGGGAGCGGTTTTCAACGTCTTCCAGGTGAGCCTCTAGCACACTAACTAGGCGAGTCGTTTCGGTCGTAGTGGTTTGGATTGCTTCTAGGTCAGTGCGCATTGTAGACAGATTTCCGCAGTGAGTTTCTAAAGTGCTGAGACGGGTGGTGAAATCTGTCATTTTTTGGTCCATTGAGAGAAGTTGGCTCTTAAGCTCCTGCACTTCAGTTACTAATGTGGTCTGGCCAGAAGTTCGTCAAGAATAATGTCTAGCTTGTCAGGACCGGGGTTGCTCTCAATATCACCACACGACAGTAACAAAGAATGAACAACGTGAAGACACTCAACACTGATAACAACGCAGCACTGAGGGCTCAGGAGCTGCACCAAAAAATAGTTACTCGTTTTCTTTGAAAAGAGACTGTAATGGTCACCAACCTGCATGGCGAAGACGAGCGGATTAGAGAGCTGTGTTGTGGCACAGCCACCGAACCCACAGAGTGCCGGTGACGGTCGCTGTTCATTTATAGTTGACACGTTGAATGTAGTCGCTGACGATGGGGCCTTCCAATCTGGTCTGAGGATCCAGTTGTTTTGAGCCGATATTGCAGGAAAAGGGGCGTTTTTGGTTGCCTTGTTGATGGGACCTCCGTAAGCTGCGTCGTGCAGGGGCGCATGCTCGATCGCGCTCGACTAGGGAGCGCAAAACATGCCAGGGAGCATGACGCAGACGATGAGGGGCGAGAGCACCTGCATGGCGAAGACGAGCGGATTAGAGAACTGTGTTGTGGCACAGCCACCGAGCCCACAGAGTGCCGGTGACGGTCGCTGTTCATTTATAGTTTACACGTTGAATGTAGTCGCTGACGATGGGGCCTTTCAATCTGGTCTGAGGATCCAGTTGTTTTGAGACGATATTGCAGGAAAAGGGGCGTTTTTGGTTGCCTTGTTGATGGGACCTCCGTAAGCTGCGTCGTGCAGGGGCGCATGCTCGATCGCGCTCGACCAGGGAGCGCAAAACATGCCAGGAAGCATGACGCAGACGATGAGGGGCGAGAGCACCTGCATGGCGAAGACGAGCGGATTAGAGAACTGTGTTGTGGCACAGCCACCGAGCCCACCATATATATATATATATATATATATATATATATATATATATATATATATATATATATATATATATATATATAAGCCGCGGTGCCAAAAAGAGAAAGAGGCGGGTTCGATGGAGGCGAAATTCTGGAGGCCCGTGTGCTGTGCGATGTCAGTGCACCTTAAAGAACCCCAGGTGGTCAAAACTTCCGCAGCTCTTCTCTACGGCGTCTCTCATAGCCTGATTCGCTTTGGGACGTTAAACTTCCATAAAACAAACAATATATATATATTGTCACGGAGTTCTCACGGAGAGACGCTTCAACAGCTGGAGTCGGCAAGAGGAGACGGTAATGGCGGCCGATCCGCGATAGCACGATCGCAACCTCATCGTCTTCGCGGACAGCTTGCGCCACCTGGCAACACTAGGTGGCATTATTCCCCCCTCCGAAAAAGAAGGGCATCGCAGTGGTGCCGCCAGCAGCGTAGGCGCGCTAAGGTTCAGAAGGGAAACAGAGAAGAATGCGAGGAAAACGGAGCACACACAGAGTCACAACGGAGGGCCGCTAAGCCGTTATCGGGCATAGTACGGCTTAAGCCGCACAACGTGCACAATGTCAGAGCTGTTGGGCTGTCGACGTCTCGGTTGCGCGGCACCGTCGGGAACCACTTCATAGGTAACATCACTGATACGCCGTAGCACTTTATAGGGGCCAAAGTACCGGCAGAGTAGTTTCTCGGACAAGCCCTGGCGGCGGACAGGTGTCCACACCCAAACTTGTTCCCCGGGATTGTAGTCGACCTGTCGGTGTCGAAGGTTGTAACGGCGCGCATCAGTGCCCTGCTGCTGGCCGATGTGGACGCGGGCAAGCTGACGGGCTTCTTCAGCGCGTTGGGCAATTTCATGAACATCGGGTGCGAGTTGGTCGTCATCGAGGCATGGTAGCATCGCGTCAAGCATGCTCTGGACTTCACGTCCATATACAAGACGAAAGGGAGTAAAGCGTGTAGTCTCCTGGAGGGCCGTGTTGTACGCAAATGTGACGTACGGTAGCACCTCATCCCAAGTTTTGTGCTGAACGTCTACGTACATTGACAGCATGTCCGCAATGGTCTTGTTTAAGCGTTCGGTTAGCCCATTGCTCTGCGGATGATAAGCTGTGGTCTTGCGATGGCTAGTGCAGCTCAACGTAAATATATGGTCGATTAGCTGCGCTGTAAACGCTGTGCCTCTGTCGGTAATAACGCACGAAGGGGCTCCGTGCCGCAAGACGATGTTTTGCATGAAAAAGTCGGCGACCTCTGAAGCTGTGGCACAGGGTATCGCCTTGGTCTCGGCGTAGCGAGTCAAATAGTCAGTAGCGACTATGATCCACTTGTTTCCTGAGAGTGACAACGGAAAAGGACCGAGAAGGTCCATTCCTATTTGATCGAACGGAGAGCGGGGTGTAGTAACGGGCTTGAGAAAACCCGCCGGCTTAAGCGGTGGCGTCTTCCGGCGCTGGCATTCACGGCAGCTTTTTACGTACCTTTGGACATCGTCCGAGAGTCCGGGCCAGTAGTACATGTTGCGTATCCTGGCGAGCGTCCGGGAAAAACCCAGATGGCCTGAAGTGGGCTCGTCGTGGCATGCCAATAAAATGTCGGCGCGAAGATCGGCCGGAAGTACCAGAAGGTAAGCTCTTTCTTGGCCTCTCGAGTTCTTCTTGTATAAGATACCTTCGCGCAAACAGAAAGAGCCGAGACGTCGAGCGAAGTGTCGTGGTAGAGGCATGGCGTGACCTTCAAGGTTGTCAATCAGCGGTCGGAGGTCCGTGTCAGCCCGCTGCCGGGCTATTATGTCCGATGCATTAAGTATACCGAGGAAACCGCTGTCGTCGTCGATTTCGGGACCGGAAGAATCGAGTGGTGCACGCGACAGCGTGTCGGCGTCTTCGTGTTTACGGCCCGACTTATATACGATGGTAATGTCGAATTCTTGGAGCCGTAAACTCCAGCGGGCCAATCGTCCAGACGGGTCTCGCAAATTAGCCAGCCAGCATAGGCAGTGGTGGTCGGTTACGACTTTGAATGCGCGGCCGTAAAGGTAAGGGCGAAATTTCATGGTGGCCCATACGACAGCAAGGCATTCCTTCTCTGACGTAGAGTAATTGCGTTCGGCGCGGGAGAGAGTACGGCTAGCATAGGCTATAACTCTCTCAATGTCCTCTTGGTGTTGGACAAGGACAGCTCCAAGACCGATATTGCTGGCGTCGGTGTGGATCTCGGTGTCGGCCTCTTCGTCGAAGTGTGCAAGAACGGGAGATGTCTGAAGGCGTTGGCGGAGCGAAGAGAAAGCCGTCTCTTGGTCTATTGTCCAAACGAAGGAGGTGTTGCTCCTGGTGAGGCGCGTCAACGGCTCTGCAATCTTTGCGAAGTCCGCAATAAACCGTCGGTAATATGCACAGAGACCCAGAAAACGCTGGACAGCTTTCTTGTCAGTCGGAGTAGGAAAATTGGCGACGGCGGCTGTCTTGTCGGGGTCGGGTCGAACTCCGTCGGCGCTCACAACGTGACCGAGGAACCTGAGCTCTGTGTAACCGAAGTGGCACTTCTGGGGCTTCAGCGTAAGGTCAGCGGAATGGAGGGCTCTGAGGACAGTTCGCAGGCGCACGAGATGCTGTTCAAAAGTTTCTGAAAAAACGACAACGTCGTCCAGGTATACAAGACAACTTTGCCACTTGAGGCCGGTGAGGACAGTGTCCATCATCCGTTGAAACGTCGCTGGCGCAGAGCACAAGCCAAAAGGCAGCACTTTGAATTCATAGAGGCCATCTGGTGTAACGAAGGCAGTTTTTTCGCGGTCCCGTTCGTCCACTTCAATTTGCCAATAACCGCTCTTCAGGTCAATGGATGAAAAGTACTTAGCACGCCGTAATCTGTCCAGGGAGTCATCAATGCGGGGCAACGGGTAGACGTCCTTTTTAGTCACATTGTTTAATTTACGGTAGTCCACGCAGAATCGAAGTGTTCCATCCTTCTTTTTAACAAGGACAACAGGCGAAGACCACGGGCTTTGGGAAGGTTGAACTACACCGTCGTCAATCAT
This sequence comes from Amblyomma americanum, assembly GCF_052857255.1. Classification (NCBI taxonomy): domain Eukaryota; kingdom Metazoa; phylum Arthropoda; class Arachnida; order Ixodida; family Ixodidae; genus Amblyomma; species Amblyomma americanum. The sequence goes on from NC_135498.1 coordinate 234,397,970, forward strand.
CTCCTGAACTTGCTTTTGGATTACTTCCCGTTCTTTGGCGGAAACACGATAAGGCTGCTGGCGGATAGGGCGAGCGTCGTCATACGTAATGATCCGGTGTTGCGTTAGGGGCGTTTGACGAACTTTCGACGAAGAAGCGAAACACTGTTTATACTCCAATAGCAAGTGCTCTAAGGCCAGGCGCTTTCCTTCGGGGAGGTTGCAGTTGATGTCGACATTCGGAACAGATTGGTCGTCAGTGGCGCGCGATGATGGGTCGTCAGGGGCCGCTGCCGCGAACGCAAAGCAGACCGGAACATCCACAACCGCTTCAGCGGTAGCGATCGCAGTTCCAGAGAAAAGGTGCCGGTGCTCTGGAGAAAAATTTGTAACAAGGATCGCAGACCGGCCAGCGCGAATTGTTAGTAAGCTTCGAGCGGCGCAGATGCCTTGAGTCAGGAGGAGCGAATGATTAGCCTCGGCGACTGCTTCAGCGTCGTGCAACTCAGCACAGGCGACTTCAATCAAAACACTGCTACGGGGCGGAAGTGTGACGCTGTCGGCGAAAACGCGAAGTGCGGCACTGCGTTGGCAGGAGTTGTCGAGTTCGGCGGCTTGCTCTGTGGAAAACATGACGATTCGGTTGCGCAGATCGATAATTGCTCCATACTCCCGCAGAAAGTCGATGCCGAGGATTAGGTCCCGAGAACACTCGCCCAGGACGATGCAGCTGACGACGAACGTGGACTTGCTGATCTGAACGCGAGCAGTGCACATACCCTTGGGCGTAACCAGATGACCGCCGGCAGTTCGAAGGTGCGCGCCAGGCCAAGGGGTAATCACTTTTTTCAGAATGGTCGCCAGTTGTCCACTTAAGATTGAATAATCGGCCCCGGTATCAACTAATGCGCTTACTCTGCGACCATCGATAAGAACGGGTATTTCTAAACAAACGCGGTTTTTTAACTCTGGTGATGGCGTCGGCGGGTTTTTGTCGGATTGTAGCGGCGACGACGGGAGGTCTTCAGCACAGCGCCCCCCAGCGACCTCGCCCCCGAAGGTCGCGGGTTTCCGTTTTCCCGACGAGGACTTGGCGATCGGCCCGGTGCCGCTCGCGAGAAGCCGGGAGGTGTCGGGGAAGAGCGCCTCGGTGAGGGTGAGCGCGACTGCCGCTGCGCTCGGGATGGATTGCGCTGGTCCGCAAGGAATTCTTCAATTTCAGGGGGTCGTTCACCTTGACGGGGTCTAGGTGAGTCGGTGCGGAAGCCTTGGATGCCGATGCGTCGGTAATAACAATTTCGATAAAGATGACCTGGCTCTCCGCAGTGAAAACAGAGCGGTCGTCGGTTAGGTGTACGCCAAACGTCGGCCTTTCGGAGGGGTGTCCGACGATCCTCGAAGTACTGCACCGGTTGCACAGAGGGCCGCGGGGCTTGAGGCGTGGCGTGAATTGGTGGCGGCGAAGCGGGAGCCGGACGCCTTGCAACTTCGGCGTACGTCGGACGGTGGTAGTCCCCAGGCAGAGGTGGTACGTCGACCACAGGAACAGGGCCCCGGAACGCCTGTTGCACCTCCTCTCGTACAAGAGCGGAGATGGAACCGAGCGCAGGCTGCGACGGGCTACAAAATTTGTGAAGCTCCTCACGCACGATTGTGCGAATAAGTTCCCGCAAATCATCAGGATGCTGTCCGATGGTGGCAAACGATGATGTGACTGCAGCAGCATGCACGGGCCGGTCGTAACTGGCGCAACGCTGTTGCAGGACCTTCTCCATCGTTGTGGCTTCCGAATGAAATGCAGCAACTGTAGATGGTGGGCTGCGCACGAGGCCTGCGAACAGCTGCTCTTTGACGCCTCTCATTAAGTGCCGAAGTTTCTTCTCTTCAGGCATGGCAGGATCAGCTCTCCTGAAGAGCCGCGTCATGTCCTCGACGTACATTTGTACGCTTTCGTTCGGTAGCTGGACGCGGGTCTGGATTGCCCGCTCCGCTCTTTCGCGGCGATCCGCGCTGGTGTAGGCCTCCAGCAGGCGACGGCGAAACTCTCGCCAGGAAGTTAGAACTTCCTCACGGTTCTCAAACCACGTGCGGGCGCCATCCTCTAGGCTAAAGTAGACGTTTCTTAGTTTCGCGGCGGCGTCCCACTGGTTATCAGCAGCCACACGCTCGAAGTGAAGGAACCAGTCCTCCACGTCTTCGAAAAGGTCCCCGTGGAAGGCCTTGGGAATATTGCATAATGAAAATAGACAGCCTATACTCGCACGGCTTGTGTTCGCGTTATAGGATTGAAATAAAAAACAACACTCATTGTCTATTACGGTTGGCATCTCTTTGTAAAAGGACACTAGCTTATGAATATAGAAGCACACAGCCTTGGTTAGTAAAAACGTGCAGGACAGATTATGGACGACAAATGATAAACAGATTGCTACCACACTTGTTAAATATCTGTTACAGAAACGGTATCACTCCCGAGTTAACTTCAAAAAGAGAACTGAAATTACTGTTCATAGAAAACAATTCCTTCATATGATGGGGTATTTCTAGCATTTTGCATATGTACGCTGTACCTTTCCTTGAGCAACGCTTTTCTGTTCATGCGCATTGTTTTCTCCGTCTCTTTCCTTTACTTATGTAACGTTCTTGTTTTTTCGGGCTTTTTCCGGCATGTACTTTCGCTTATCACCGGTGAATCATACAGTTTAATTAGAATTGTTTTGTTTATTTTCCTTGTACAAGCCGATCTGACTTTGTAAACAAAGCATTTCTGTATTTTGATTTGTGTTGTTATTATGCCGCTCTGCCATTATTTTATTTTATTTTATTTTTTTTCCTTGTCCTCTCTTTTCTTGAATTTTTTGTAATCTGGGGAGCTGGGAGCTAGTCAAGCTGAATTTTCAGCTTTTTTTCCCGCACTCCCTCACTTCATGAGTGAAATAAAGAATTTATTTATTTATTTATTTATTAACCCGCGGGGTCTGCAAGGTATAGTGGGCAGGTGTAGCACCAGCAGCTTGCGTGAGAATACCGGTGGCTGGCATCATGACTGTCGCGAGTGGTCCAAGCTCCGGTGAAAGTCCCTGCAGCCTCCGGCTGAAGCGGTGTACCGGGGTGTCAATCGGCGCAGGGCTGGCGGCACGGCTCCCTGGAGGGGTTTCTTGCATGGGATACTCGTACCCAGCACCTCCACCAAATTGTCACGGAGTTCTCACGGAGAGACGCTTCAACAGCTGGAGTCGGCAAGAGGAGACGGTAATGGCGGCCGATCCGCGATAGCACGATCGCAACCTCATCGTCTTCGCGGACAGCTTGCGCCACCTGGCAACACTAGGTGGCAATATGCATGCGTTGGTTTGAGAATAATATAGTTGATAGTGTTGCGCCACTCCTTGTGTTTCTCCTGTGTACGTGGTTCGTCTAATGTTTGGCGCACATCGAACATCCGTAATGTTTACTACAATCGAATCATAGCGAAATCATGGATTTGTGCTGCGTAGAATGCGACGGTGAGCGGGCATTGCCGCGGGACGGAGCCTATGGAATTTGAAGAACACGGCGCTTTGGAATGCACAGCGCGAGAATGGGGTGCAGTTTAACACGGGGCGTGTAAGCAGCGGCGATATGGGACTTTTGTGCCATGATCGGTGAGATGTAGCTTGTGCAATGTTAGTCTGGGAAGTACCTGAGCGGAAAATCAAAATGTACACTGAGATATCGCCTTACACTATAAGCTTCTTGCTTGTCCGGAAAGATACCGCGATTCCGTGCGACCTCTTAATGCTGATTGGACCCTTTAGCCTGTGGAGGAGCCGCATGATAAAGGCGCATGAAGTGTGCCTTAGTGCGAGGGGTTTATGGAGCGCAGGACCGGCCGCCTGATTGGTTGATGGTTCTTGACGTATGTGTATGTTCTCCCGCAATTTTGATGTGTAGGTGGAGTGCAGTGTTCGAAAACATGAGAATGTGTGTCTACATCCCGGAATAGGATGCGTGTACTTAAACATTTGGCAGCTCCGCGGGATTAGTTTTCATGGAATGAAGAAAAAACAAACTGCGGCGATAGCCCAGTGGTGTCGCGTAGAAGCCTTTCAAGCAGATTTGCTCCCGCCGCGGTGAGCTCGACTCCAAGTCTTGAATATTGTCGTAGTTTCGTTTTGCTCGGCCGTGAACCTCCGGGCATACATAGGCAAGAGACAATTTCCTAGGTTCTCAACCTCCGGATTAGTGTTTTCGCACTAACAATAAACACATGTGGCGAAATGTTCTAGATCAAAACTGTTCATACAATACACGAAGGGCAGCGAACAGGAACTGATCGGATATTTAAAACGTATTCACTGTGATCGAGTACCAAATCTTTCAGTTTCCTGACCTTTCCTCACCATGACCACAAGCCAGAAAACCAAGCATAAACTAGCGCAAGAAGCGCGTAACAAAAACAAAGCGCCACCAAAAATACAGACTTGGCCCCAGTATGAGCAAATACACTAGATCTCGGCCCGTTCAAGACGAAAATAGCTAGCTAGTCGCATCAGACGGGCATGGAGCAATAAAGGAATATTTTAATCTCGGAATAAAACTATCGCGGCTGCTTTCCTTACATTACCACTCCCCGTCCATGTCATGTATCCATGTCAGGCGCTATTCATTGCTCTAATATTTAAAACATACTGGCACATTCGCCAAAAAAAGAAGCAGTTATTTGCTAACCATTAAGAGCCACGACCGCTGAAGCGCTGCAAGAAATGGATATGAACTAGCAACGAGTAAGCAGCACTGCAGTGTTATGCATCGGGAGGAGCGAAACCGCAAAACAAAACGGGACTGAGGCAGGCGATAGGTGTCGCCTGCATAGGTGTTGTCGCCTGCCTCAGTCCCGTCTTGTTTTGGGGTATTGCTCCTCACGATGCCCTACCAACTGGCATACAACCAAGTCCTTCTAAGTTACGCATAGGACCTAATGGAAGCCAACGCGTCCTCTTATGACGTCACAGAACGGAGTGACGTGAAACGAGACGTAAACGCAGACTCCGTGATTTCTGGCGGCTAGCGGTGCGGTCTATTAGCAGCCGAAATGAAAGCTACCGCCGCCGCACGTTGAAGGGATCTATCGGGGATCACTACCGTCGCTTCGTTTACGTTTGCACTAGCGTCTTGCCAGCGTTACGATGGGCCCCGTTCCCGAACCCGCCAACGTAGTTCTCGCAAAAACTCCGGCCTACATTTCAGCGACCTCAGCCCCACAGAGCGTGCGATGCTTTTGAGGGATCACGGTTAAGTTAGGCGCCGGCGGGTGTTTTCCCTCTTCCTCAGTGAGCAGCCGTTGCTACTTAAATATCTTAACCCCAGTGCGGGGAGTCGCGAGGGGCGAGGACTAGGTCGGCACGACACGCCTATCGAAGCTGCCCGACGCTTTGGGGCCAATGGATTGTGATTCCTTGAAAAGCGCTGTTGCACGGTGCAGCAGGCGGCGTCGAAGAAGTTTCATTCGGTTGCAAGGGCAGGTTATTTTTTTTTTTTTTTGCCACAAAAAACGAATGGGTGCTCAAGGTCGCTCGCGTTTAAAGTTGGCGGCTTGGAATTAAAACCAATGCACGACGCTTCAACGGGTTCCGCGCGTTTCCGAAGGTACAGGTGCTTACAGAATAATTCGGAACGCCGCGAAGGCGGCCGGGCTCCGGCAGAGCGCGCCGGCGGAAGATTACAGCAGCGGCTTGCGCATGCGCTGGCTCCCTTAGGAGCGAGCCTCGTAACCTAGTGGGCCTATAGATTAGCTCTGCTGCTCCAGAACGCTAGCGCAAGGGCATCTTAGCGCAGGGGCAGGTGGGCTGAGCAGTGCAGTGTCTGCGACGTGCTATTTTCGCGCACTGCCCACCGTAATCTCTAATCACATGTGGACTGCTTACGGCGCTTTGCCGACGGTATATAAATCCATTCTGTGATGCTGCCGAGGTTTCCATGATTGTGTGCGAGCTCCACGCATTGGCTACCATAGATCTGCTGCCCCCTTCTGAGATTCGATAGCCGGTGCGCGAAGTCTATCTCTTGCGCAATTACTTCTTCAGTTTCACTTTATATCGTGAATTGAGCAACATTCTAACCAAGGCTTGACGGATCCTTTCGTTGGAGTTAAAAGGCTAACGGCAATAAAACTGTTCCAGAAATAAATTGAGGTGGCGGATTTCTCAGTGCCTATACTTCATCTACAGGAGGCTTTTATTCATGCATCCAGCCCTGTATTAAAATTATACGTATTTAAGGCTCAAGAATAGCACTGAGGTTTGCAGGTATTTCTACACTGCGATCTTGTGGCATCGGTAGCTTCGCTTCTCTCCTTTTGGCGAGTATTCTTACATTTGACCGCGTATTTGCATTTGTTGGCTTGACTATACGATTTTAATCAAGTGTAGGCCCTACGAGTTAAATACAACAAAAACAGTATGTACAGCACTGTGAAGATACACAGCAGGAATCACGCTCGGTTTTTGTTTCCCCAGAGCAGAAAAAAAAAGAACATAAAGGTATCTCTGCGTTGCCTTGACCGACGTGTAAACTTTTTTGCATTCAACTCGTATGACCTCAGCGAGTGACCTTGAATAGACGACTAATAAGGGCCGCGCTGCATAAAGTTTTTGTGCACGAAATATGTGCTGAGAAACACGACGCTTAATTCAGTGAAATAAAAAAAACGTTTTATTAATATTCTTTTACACCATCTTGAATAAACAGCGCGAACAAAGACGAGCACAAAAGACAAGAAAGCGAACGACACGACACGTCTTTTGTGCTCGTCTTTGTTCGCGCTGTTTATTCAAGATGCTTAACCAACTAGCCCGCCAAAACGTGTTAATGCAACTTTTACACCAACCAACGAACCCGCGCCATTTTTCTAAAATGGCGCTTTATTCACGATAGAAAATTAAATTGAGGCAGGAATTGCGCAAGAAGTGCGATTTCCCAGAGCCGACCTACGTGTTTTAAAATATAAGCAGCACTTCTATGCTAGCCACAGCGCCAATCACAGGAAGCGTGACTGTCTCGCCAAATGAGTTATGGTTTATGGGTGGTTTAACGTCCCAAAGGGGCTCAGGCTATGAGGCACGGCGCAGTGAAGGGCTCCGGAAATTTCGACGACCTGGGATCCTTTTACGTGCACTGACATCGCACAGCACACGGGCCTCCAGAATTTCGCCTCCATCGAAATGCGACAGCCGCGGCCGAGATCGAACCCGCGTCTTTCGGGTCAGCAGCCGAGCGTCATACCCACTGAGCCACCGCGACGGCGGTCTCGCCAAATGAATGCAGAAGTCAACGCAACGCAAGCAAGCCGCACGCACCAGAGAATGCGGAGGACAGCGCGTGAACACGCAGCGCGTCACAGACACCGCTCGCCAAGTTTCCTCCTAAAAGCTACGAAGTCCCTAGCGCTAGCCTTCTTAGAGCAAGGCAGCACTAATCTAGGTTCACTAGGGAAGGAGGCTTCCCTAGTTAGGGAGCCCGCGCAGGCGCAGTCTGCCTCCGTATTCTTACGCCGGCGCGCTTCGCCGACGACTGGCCGCCTGTCCGGCGTTCCGAATTATTCAGTGAGCACTTGTACGTTGAGATGTGTACTGTTAATGGATTATATTAGCCGAGAGATCGAAGTAAACAGTTCCGCCCAACTACCGCAGCTACTGAATCGAGCCGCAAATAAACGAGTTGGAGGAGAGCGGAGTCACGGCCTCTGCGGGTTTAAAGCGAAATCTTTACTGGCCGCGAACTTGCGATTACATCGTGGCGGTGCTCTGAGGAGGCACGTGAGGTCACAACGAGCGCCTCGCCGAGGAGCCGAACCGGTCTGGCTGGGCCGCCGGCGGCTGGCGCACTCCGTGCGAAATAGAGACGTGCTCCAAGTCTCCGCCAGTGCGTTCAGAGTGCGCTGAGGCCACCGAACGCGTCGGTGGTGAACGTTTTGGTCGACTTGACTTTGCCGTGCAGCGCGCGCGCGCGCGCGTTACGCCGGAGAATTAACGCGCCTTAAGAGAGCCTGCGCTTAACCGCTAACCAACTTATTCGGTGGCGGCATCTATGGGAGCTACTGAAACCCCCTCGCACACTCACTCAATAAAAAAAAAAAAACCTGCGCCCAGGCTCGGAATCAAACCAGGGGGTTTGGCGTTTGAGGCGGAGGCGCTGCCACTCCGCCACGACGCCTCTAGCTTTAGATGTGAATAAACGCGCATATAGTGAATGCACTCTTCCCATGCCGAAGTCTGCGCGCTTTCGCTACATATATCCTGGTTTAACAGAGCTAAGCCATAAGCAATTTTTGCTTAACTGCCTTATATCTTGTCTCCCGTTGCTAATAAACGCTTTCCGCTAAGTAGTTCGAAGTTGACTGGCACAGCCGGGAACGGTCAGCTAGACGCTAGATAGACCCTATGTGTTGTGGTACAGAAATGAAACCACAATTAAATAATAAGTAAACATACTATGCATGCAATTACTAAGTGAAGCTTTACCATATTGCACCGCGAACAGAATTCTAGGCCCACTTTGACCCCCTAAACGAAGCAAATTCCGTTTCAGACGTATCTTCTTGAGGGGGTGTAACTCGACAATGGGTAGATGTGCATCGTAATTTCTCTGATAGATGGCGCTAGGCGTCGATCGCTCCACTGAGTGTAAAAGTGTTGTTGCTTTTCCGAACCGCACAGGGTTTTCTTCACTCGCCCCGATGGATGCGGAAAGAATTTCGTTTAACGGATGGCCAATAAAGCTACCGTTCGTTACTTCAACGTGTTCCAGACGGAGGCGGCATTTTTTTTTTACTTTTCCTCCCTCACCCTCACCACATTTTGAAAAGTTATCTGGCCTTCCCTCACCCTCACTTAGAAAATTTTGCTGGCCCTCCCTCGCCCTCACCCTCACATCTTTGGCCCTACCCCACCCTCAATAAAGGTCGTTCTAAATGTCGAGTTACTCGAGGGTGGTTTAGGCTGTTAGTCACACTGGCGCAATGCAGGGAGGTGGCGAATGGCGACTTTTTTTCGTTGAGTTGAAGAGCGAAGTCCGTGGGCATATACTGGGGGCAGGTTTCCTTTTGTGCAGTCGATGTTGTTCGGGGTGGTTTGGATATGCCAGGATTCCAGAAGGAGCCTTTTGTGGTAATTTTTTTCGGTTCCGAGGATGCGGGTTTCTACGAAGTTGATTCTATGGTCGGAGTCCTCGGAATGTTCGGCTACTGAATTGCGCTCTCTTGCGAATTTGCGGACATCGTGTTTATGTTGCCGAATTCTTTCCTTGAATTTTTTTAATTCGCCGATGTAGCTTGCATCACAGTCGGCGCACAGAATTTTGTAGACAATGAATTGGGCTCTTTCTCTCGGCGGACGGTCTCTCGGAACAGGTAGGCAAAGCGTAACAGTGTTTGTGGGCTGGTGCGCAACCTGGAGACCCGATGTTTTCAGGATTCGGGCGATGGCTTCGCTGAAAACATTGACATAAGGTGAAGTGACGTATTTTGGTGGGAGCGTTGGTCTTTGTGCGTTGATTTCTTGGCGAATGTTGTGTTTTTGACGTCGAATGGTTTTTTTAATAAAGTCTTTTGGGCAGCCGTTCATGATCAGTTCTTTGAATATCGTGCGTTGTTCTTTTTTTGTGTCAAGTTCTGTGCTGCAGTGTGTCTCAACTCTTCTGAACAGCGTCTTCACCACTGATGCTTTATGGAATGTCGGTTGGTTCGAAGAGAACTGGAGATACCGGCCTCAGTGAGTAGGTTTGAGGTATACGGAGAATTGAAGGGTATTACGGTTTCGGGACACGAGCGCGTCCAAAAACGGCAGGGAGTTTTCTTGTTCCACCTCTAGCGTGAACTGAATGTCAGGTTGTACGGAGTTTAAATGACGGAGGAAATTTTGAGTCTCAGATCTTTTTATGACGGCGAAGCAGTCCTCGACATACCCGAGGAAAATCTTTGGTTTCGGGTGAAATGAGTTGAGGGCTCGTTGTTCGATGTGTTCAGTGGTTAAATTGGCCATGACGACAGAGATGGAAGCTCCCATTGGTGTTCTTTTCACTTGTCGGTAAAATTCCCCGTTTGACGAGAAGTATGTGTTTGAAAGGCAACCCTCCAAGAGGCGGCACACATCATTTACACTCAGCAGGGTTCGTGCGCTGAGTGTGTCGTCGCGTTGTATATAGGGCGTCTCGGGTAGCGGTCACCGCAAGCTTCATGGAGATGTTTGTGAAAAGGGACACCACGTCGAAGGAGACTAGGCACTCGTCGGCCTCAAGGGTGGCTTGGGACACCGGTTCGATGAAGTGACTGGAATGACGGATATGGGTCGCTGTTTTTTCCTGCGATTGTGGATATGAGTTTGTGAAGGTGTTCTGACAACGAGCGAAGAGGGGAACACCGGAAGTGAACAATCGGGCGTAAAGAGATACCCGGTTTGTGGACTTTGGGCAGGCCGTAGAATGCTGGAGCCGATCCGGAATACTTGTTTCAATGTTTTGTTTAGCCTTGCTTGGGTAGTTGTTGTTTGGTCCTTCTTCAATTTTCCATATTCTTGACTGCTGAGTAAGGTGGATATTTTCTCTCCGTAGTCTCGTCTGTCCAGAACGACTGTTGTGTTGCCCTTGTCCGCTGGGAGGATCACTATATTGGTGTCTGTCTGGACGTCCTGCAGGGCTTGCCTTTCATCCGGTGGTAGGTTTGGCAAGCCCTGCAAGACTGAAATCGTCACCCACACCGGCTACCTGTATGCACAACACAGGAAAATTGTTTTGCTCAAGAAGTCTGCGAACGTTCGCACTTGTTGCTCTTAAGCTGTTTGCATTCCACTGAAAAACGGCGACATTTTGATCGCGGTTATTCATAAAAAAGTTTGCCCAATGGAGGACCTAGGAAGCTATGCCAGTAGAGGCTGCACCGAAAGCAAAGACTTCACTTCCGGGAGGATGTTTGCTTGTGGAATGGCTGTCAGAATAGCTCAAACTGCAGTAAACAGCACAGGGAGAATGAGCTGCACCACTGAGACTGAAGAGTTAACTCCGGCAACCGAGGCTGGTTGCGGTACCACTTCCGCTGGCCGAGCAGAAGATTGCGGAAATGAGGCAGTTGACGGGCTCAGAATAGGACCTAGCACTTGACTGTCAGAACGCTCCCGAGTAGTCCTTTTCAGTGGGGAAGCGGTTAGCACAGCTGATGAACTGGAGGTAGAATTGTGCACTTGATGGCTTGAATTTTGTCGAGAAGACTTCTTTAGCGCGGACGCATACGATGCACATTTCGAAGCTTGGTATTTGTCATGCTGCACTAGATTCTGGCGCACTGGATTCACCGCTTTCAGATTTGGAGGAGGCGCCTTTTTGCGAGGCGACCTGCCATGAATTGCTTAGTGACGCCAGAGGTTTGAAGCAGCTGTGTTTTGGGGACAATCCGAGAAAAAAGCGGCATGATTACCACCAAATTTCGCACACTTCGGTTGCAGAAGCGATTTGCAGTGGATGTGTTTATGGCCTTCCGAACAAATCTTGCATCGGCGCGAAGGGCGGTAGTTGCCATGCGGCCGAATCGCTGACAGTTGAAGCAGCGGAGTACTGGTTTAAGGTACTCTTCCAAAGGATGAGTAGTGAAGCCGGAAAAAACCCTCTCTGGCATTGGGCGGCCTTCTAGTAATTCAATAAAGGCCGAGTTTGGGCGAGTTGGTTTACCATGCTGAACGTAAAAGCGCAAAAAACAAGGACGTAAAATAAGACACAGAACACGAGCGCTCACTTCCAACTGACCTTTATTACATGTAAGAAACAGATTTTTATACTCTCGATAATGCCTGCAAGGCATTACTACAGAGTAGTGAAGTGAAAGATAGATGAGTCATCGAGCGTCACACTTGAACGATAAAAGATAGGACATCTCTTTTGTGAGAGCAGAATTGATGGAGCACTTACACAGTCATCCCCAGCTCGCGCTATCTCCAACGCCTCAACAATTTCGCGCGTAATTTGACATTTGTTTCCGTAAAGGATTTTGCACTTGTGAAAAAGAGGACGACAACCCTCTTTTCCTTCTTTTCCTTTGCTAAAATGAGGATGATGCTTGAGGATGATGTTCACCACATGATGGCCAGCCGGCACTTGACAGCACCCAGGAATGGCATTCATTATGCCCACAATAGTTCTCGAAACATGAGGCTGTGGAGACTATGGGGTTGGGGTTAGTCCCCAACCGCCGCGGTAGCTGCGGACGCGCGGAATCAAGAACAGCGCACTCGGTACCTTGCACGTGACGTACCGGAATCCCGCTGGAACACTCGCTGGCCACACGAAGAGCAAAGGGCTCACGGAACAGCGGTCAGGCACAAAATGCAAACAAAATCTTGAAGGAGCGCATCCGAACAGCGAACGAACAGGGGCATTTCTTCTTCTCCACGCTTTCAAACTGCAGCGTCAGAGACTGGCAGTTTAACACGTATGAACGCGGGTGCGCGACGAAGACGACGACATTGCAAGCACAGCTCGAGAAATTGGAAGCTCTTAGAGGCAGGATGTTAAAATTTCTCCCAACTCATTGTTCACCTCGGCGCAATGTAGGAACCGACCGACTTTAAACCAGAGTGGCTCTTGGTTATGGGCTCAGCCTTACCTCGCATCTAGCGCACTGGCTTTTTGCGATGCGTTTCCTGGCGTTTTCTAAAAGGTTTGTAAATAATTTAGTTAATGTATATAGGATATAATTTCAATGTAATAAATACTAGGTTTAAAACAACGCTGCAGCGATGATGTAGTGGTCTGAGGCAGCGGCCAGCGGAAGTGATTTTTTAGCGCCGCCGTGGGTCCGGATCCCGTTCGACCAGCTATGTGAACTGTTTTATTTCGTTAGTGTCTTCTCTCAGTGCCATGCCGGCTTTCCGCTGCACTGAGGCTCTTATGCTGTCGCTTAAAATAAAATATTATTGAGGCCACCTGAAAATCAAACGGGTCCCTAAATAATGATAATCACTAACTCCCCGATAGTGGAGTGAACGATTCCTGTGATTGCCATTTTAGAGCCCTAGCGCTTCCACTCCACCGAATTGCGGTTTTCTGTCTGTCCGAAGCCTGCTTCCAGCACGTGGGCCACCCTGGTCAGGCGACGCAGCACCTATCGTCGCAGGGCACTGGTGCGTATCTTAACCGCTGCACCTCTGCGCCAGGAACGGAAACAGGACTTCCAGGGATCTGGGAATGTAGAGAATGACAAATTATACCGGAGTATAAGTCTAAAGTGATGAAATATTACGCAAACTAACGCCATATGATGTATAAACGGAAGTGAGCCAGTTCAGGTCGACCACATGCATAGAAATTCGAGATAAACCGTCCAAAACCATGGCTAATGATGCTAGTGCCGATAATTCGCGGTTAACCCCAAGCTAATCCGCCCGTCATCTTTTTACTTGCACGTATGCACAATACTCAAAACGCTGAGAGTCAATTCTCTAACTTGCCTGCAAGAAATTTGGTTCATAAAATGAGGAGCTTGATTACATGGTCACTCGTCTCACCAGACACAAAAATAAACCTAGACATGTTCCTCCTATTTGAAGAGCAGTCAAACTTCTTTTTTTAACACACCGCACAATGGAAGCCGGAGCGAAGAATGATTCAGACCAAGGTGGTTAAGATGCTGCTTTATTTCCATGGCAATTAAGACTACAGTAGTTGGATTTGCCCACTTCATTGCGGCACCACTTTCCTATAACGCAGTTCCAGCGAAAATAGAAAACACAAAGAGTATACTACTGTACAGGTGCTCCTAAAGTAATAAGGAGCACGCGAGTGGTACACGAAATGGAAAAAACTGCATGCCAGCGCGCTCTATCAGCATATGAGCAGCAAAGAGCGAGGGGGCATCCGCACATCCGGCTGACCCATCTCGATAACTTGATGCTCGCGTAATTGCCTCAACGAGCGAAGCTGCGCTGCTATCATCCCTGCCCGCCAGGGGCGCTTTCAATACCTCATGCAAGGATTTTTTCTTCGTCCGGGCCGTGCAGAAATGTTTGCCATCAGCACCATGCGCTTTATGCTTCGTCAGGAATTGCATCATCTTTGTCTGCGTTGCAGGCGAAGTTTGCGCTTAACTTGACGGCGAGTTTGTTGCGCTGTGGAGTACAAACGCTCGTGCAACGCTTTGGCAGATGGGGTGAAAATTTTTCTTCGCTTTAGTAAAGCCATGGAAAAAAAAGAACAAAAACGTGCATGCGCTGTCTCTGATAAAAAAATAGGTGCTCGACAAATTTCTTTAACACAAATTGACTTTCTTACACTGGAAAACAAACAGCTAAACAAATAAAGGTAGAAATGGGTGCTAGGAAGGAGACAGTTAAAAAAATAACCTTGAAAATGTCGTTTCATGCAATCTCAACAGTTTCATAACCGGTAAAGCCCCACGCAGGTTGGCGACATAGGCCTAGTGCCGAAAAAGAGATTCGTACAAGGAGTCGACGTCGCTTTCGGAGGTTGTCCCACATCCTCTTGACAGCCTCTTACCCAAAGGTCATTTACACGCGTTCTGCGGCTGATACGAGGTAGATTGGTTTCCAACGTTCAGCAAACGACGTGACTTATGTTCCTATCGGCGTCCTTTGGCGTCCACTCCAACAGCAACACAGCCTGTTCTTCCAGCAAGACTTTCATGACTCGCGCAATGTGGACGGGACCATAGTCTAGCTGCTGGAAGAATACATCATCGTTAAAAGGGCCGTCCAAGTGATACGGGATGAGATAGTGGTCGAGCACGCCGCAGCAGCTGGCTTCGTTCATGCTATCACCTTGATAATCGATGAGAAGAAGGCTAGACTCCTTTCTGGAAGACATGCCCACAGCCACGATATATCAACGAACGTAATGGAAACCCCCATTCGACGAAAAATGCCGCCCCGAGTTCCACTGGATGTTAGGAGCGAAATTGTTCTTCGATGCGCGCAGGGTGTGCCGCAACGAGAAATAGGACTGGAAGGTCGATGAATACAGTGAATCGGATAGTACAAGCTTAGAGGGATTAAGGCGGCCGCCTTGGCGCTGCTCCACGTTCAGTTCGCGAGCGGTGCACTTCGGCTGAGGCTGATCAACTGATCGTCGCTGCAGCCATTGCGGATCCTTTTCAAAGCGCAAAAGAAATTCGAGATGCCCTCGGCCTAGAGATCAGTCTGAGCACCATTCGGAACCGTCTCCAGGAAGCCGGATTAAGTAGATGTGTGGCGGCGCAGAAGCCGTATTTGACGGCAAGACATAAGGCACAGCGCCTAGCATTTTCTCGCGCCCACGAGCAGTGGACTGTGGACCACTGGCAACAAGTCATCTCAACAGATGAATCAACTTTCTCTTCAACATGGGACCAGCAGCGGCGTGTTTGGCGCCCATGCCATTGCAGGTATGTCCGAATAAGATTCATTTGTGTGAAGTGAAGAGCACAGTGTCCTAAAGCACAGTAAGCCATGGGCAAGTAAAAGAAGAGAAATGAAACTCTTTTTCTGCGCTAGACCACAGTGTCCTAAAGCACAGTAAGCCATGGGCAAGTAAAAGAAGAGAAATGAAACTCTTTTTCTGCGCTAGTCCTCTCGCAGCAGTTAAGTTCTACAAGCCGAAAAGTGTTTTTATTTTTCTTTGTTGCCTGACAATCATGGTTTTGAGTTAAGTGCGTTTTATTTTAATTATGTATTACGTAGGAGCTGATAACCGCATTATTCTTTTGCAACTGGGCACCTGCCCGACATCACGACGCAAGTAATCAGCAGTGGTCGTTGTGGCGTGAACGTCTGGGGAGCTGTCAGAGCAGAAGGCCTCGGCCCTCTTATTAGACTGCCATCAAAGTTTAATGGAGCCAGCTACTGCGACGTCCTCGACGACTATCTCATCCCATAGGCGTTGGACGGGCCACTTAAAGATGGAGTATCCCTCCTCCAGCAATACTATGGTCCCGTACACACTGCGTGAGTTGTGAAAGCCTTGCTTGAAGAATGGGCTGTGCAGCTATTGGAGTGGACTCCAAAAGGAGCCGATATGAACGTCATTAAGAACATTTGGGCAACTTTAAAAAGTAATCTGTCTCATATCAATTACAGCACGCGTCCAGATGACCTCTGGGAGGTTGTCAAGACGGAGTGGGACAACCTCCGAGAGCAATCCGGATACGTGGACTGTTTATATGAGTCCCCATGACTACAGCGCAATAAAAGGGACGTAGAAGGAGGACACATGTAGGGGAACAACAAAGTGTAGTGTTGCGTCCCTGCCTGCGTCCTTCTTCTACGTCCCGTTCATTGCGCTGTTGTCACCGAATATCGAAACCAACTCGCCCGACAACTTACCTTGTTATATGAGCCTATTCCTCGCTTCCTCGGCATATGGCCGATGTCATTAACGTAAGCGGGAGCTTCACCCGTCATTAAACTTTGAGTCTGCGTAAAAAGTGCTATTGGAAGTTTTTCTTTCAGTCGACTACACCATGTTGCCCTTTTCTCCATGCATGTTTGCAAAATATAGTCAGTCGATCGCGGACGAAAAAATGTGAGACAACCTCGTTTTCTGGTTTCTTTTTTTCCTCCAGCGTAAAAAAGCAAATTTGTGTCGAGGAAAAAGATCCTTAATTAGCTCACTTGCTCTACTGCTCAGCCCCTATCTTTATAATGAAGACAACGAAGTCAACACTGCATGCTATTCTTTTTTTCATGCATTTCCTTGAACCAAGAAAAAGTTTACCACACTTACCAAAGCGATGGACGAGCGTTTGTACTCTATAGCTCGCGCACAAACTCGCAGAACACATCATGAGCTAGTTGATTGTTCATCACAATGAAAACAGCGTGAACTTCACGAAGGACGCAGAAACGGAAGACGACCAGGGGAAGACGATCAGTTGTTAGATCAGCGCCTGTGTTTCGTCTTCCCTTCGTGCGTCCTTCGTGAAGTTTGCTCTGTTTTCATTGTCACACACTCGCCGCGAAGCGAAGAGCGAACGACGGCAGTCACGCAGGCTGAAAATGGTGTCATTCCTGAAAAAGCAAAAAGCACAAGCTGCTGAACGCCAACTTTCTACACGGCAAGGACAAACAACAAACCCCAGCATGATATATCGAAAGCGCCCCTGGCGAGCACTGATGGTAGCCGCGCAGCTTCGCTCTTGGCGGCGATAACGCGAGCATCAAGTTATCGAGATGGGTCAGCCGGATGTGCCGACGTACCCTCGCCCTTTTCCGCGCATCTGCTGGTAGAGCGCGCTGGCATGCAGTTTTTTCCTGTTCGGCCACAGCTCGCGTGTTCCGTATTACTTTCGGGATGCCTGTACTGAACTACTCAGTGTGGTGAAAAAATTCGACACCAACGCAGCCAACAGACTTTCATTTGACAGCGGAATTTCGTTGAAGCATTTTTTTTCGCTGCACCCAGTTCTTTGAAACCTGAGTGGGCTGAAATCTAACCTCGTTACGGGAAACAAGGCTAAGAACTTGGAAATTCAACAGCTTTACTAAATATAATTTCTACGCGTTTTACTCTACAGTCTAATATTGAAAATGCTGAGTGCGGTACCACTGTTCCCGTTTGACAGGCGGCCACCTGCACTGCCCGGCCTGTGCCCTCTCGTTTGCGCACCATACAGGGTGTTTCACCTTAGACTTTGCACTATTTTTTTTTTAAAATAGGCTTTTTGTGTTAGAAGAGCGCTTTTTTGGGCATGGCACTGTGAGCGGTGTAGTACATCGCTGCGACGGAGAAGGCGTGCGGCTTCCTGTCCGTCGTGTTCGCCTCTTGTACCTCCAGACTGCAGAAACTACGCTTTCCTCGGGAACCTTAACCCTAAGAATTGGCGTTTTAAAACGGTAAATAATAGCAGGCTGTACAGAAAAAAACGCTTGCCCGAAATCCGGTTGGGGCCACCAGCCTCGCCCTGAGAGAGTGAATCTATCCTTCCCTCACCCGCACCTCATCATGCCTATCCTCCCTCGCCCTCACCTCACCATGTCTTTCCTCTCTCACCCTCGTCCTCACGAATTTTCATGCGCCCATCCTCCCTCACTCTCACCCTCACCTCACCGAGTGAATTCCTCGATCATGAGGTGAGAAGTGAGGACGCTCTCATGAGGGCTCGCTCTCGTCAGAATGCCCACCTCCGGTCACAGCAGGGCGCCAGTCTAGGCTATGTGCAACAGATATTCCCGCTGTTCCTGCATGCGCACCGCAGGTGAAGTCGCGATCTGCAAATTAATTTCTGCTTGAAAACGATTAGTAAATGGCCGGAGCCCGACAACACTTCCTGCTTTTAGTTGCTAAACTACTTAATAGCCAATGTATACGCCGCACGGTACAGACGTTTTTTCCCGACTTTAGCCGCTATTTCGCGCAAACTCCATTTCAAGCATAAGTGCAGTCAGGGCCATGCCCGGAACTGTCAACGGGAAGGTGGCAGTATGCCAGGACGTCTCTTGTAGAGATATAAACGCCGCTGTAGTCAATAACAAGCTCACCCAAGGATGACCAACACTGAGTTTACACAGAAACACCGCAAAGTGCGGTTCGCAAAAGAACGTTTGCGACGAGGATGGGGGAAGGGTTGGTAAGGGAACACGTCTAGGCTGTCAAGACCTTTTTACGTACCAGGTACAACTAGGCCCGTTAGACTTGGGTAAAATTACATTCTACCCAATTCTTGGACCTTCAGCGAAGGTCTTGAAAATCAGATTGAACCCAATTTCAGCCCAAAAAGATGTGTTTGAGAAAACGCCAGTTTCCTAGCAGAAACAGAAGTGAAGGTTCCACTTAAGCGCCGCTTAATGGTATGACGCGATAGCTTAAATGGGCTAATGCCCACATATATAGAATCGGTAATTCTCTTTTTTCATACATAGGTGATTCCTTAGTCCACTTCGGGTGCAGTGTTGCACGGGTTAAGCGAAGCAACACTGCCCCGGCAGGTAGCTCTTTTAAAGACAGCCACCGGTGCGCCTTGTGAGACCTAGGCTGCTCTTCCCAGGCAACTTCTCGCGACGAATCATTAAGTTTGAATCCCAATTGCAAGATCGCAACCGTTCCGCCGTATCACGAAAGGACTGCTTAATTAGCTTCGGCGGCGGTTGCTCCCTCCCATTCTGCGAATGGAATGTGTGCGCTGCCGCAAAGGCACCTAGTGCAAGACAAGCTCTAGGTTCAGACAACATGACGGAACCCGTATGGAGCCTCTCGCTCCACCGCCCATTCGTCCTTGCCTCTACTCTATCTCTCCCGTTCACGGCAAACGGAGGGCGCACAAAGATTTAGCTTTACCACAAGATGCCCGCATTGCAAAACTTTTCAGATTGCTTCCGTACATACAGAGCTGCCAGGCTCATCGAGGACGCATCGTATGACGCCAGAGAGCGCGGGAGCTCCAAACAGGTTAATTATTTTCGTCCAAAAAGCACATTCTCTTTTATTCATGCGCACGCGAGCAAACCGAAAAACAATTACATTTGGGAGAGTTACCACTGCGCGTTTCGGCTGAGATGGCGCTGCACGTGGCTAAAAATAAATACAAAATGTCCGTTTTATGTTGCCCAGATCACCGCGTAGCGGCGCAGCGACGACAGGAACGCAGCCGCCGCAGCCGATCGTGACAAGAAGCAGACGCGAGGGAAAGGAACACGTCACGCGGGGTTCCAGTCAAATGTGCCGATTTCGACGGAGAAAATATTGCTGCTCCATGGAGCGATCCGGAATCGACGTCTGACTCCAATACTCCATTGGAACATACAACTCGCGCTCCTATTTTGCCACTGCAATACGATTTTTCTAAAGAGAGCAGAAATATCTTAGCCACAGTTGCCACTGTAATTCAACATAAATTACCTTCCACCTACGAAGGTGGGCAGTTTGCTTACAATCGGTGGCCAGGCTGCCACACTCCAGAGCGGGTAGGTTGTGTTGACGTCACAAGGTCCCCTTACCTAGGTTGCATGCGGGCCACCTGCTATTTCACGCACAACGATGCTGGATTGTGTGTAGAACGGGAATGCCACCGCACGTAAACTAGAGGATATCTTACGGCCTGAAGTAAGTGTCTGAACCTCGTAGTGGCCAGTCACTGAAATAGTAAGTTTCAGGGTTAGATCACCGTTGGACCCATCATTGCAGAAACGTAGAAGACAGTGAGGGTTATCTAGGAAAATATGGCTGCAGCTTAGTGATAATTTGACATTCTTGATGATTTCCGAACGCGTGTGCACGACAACAGTGGGCAGGAGTAATCCGGCGCATGCCAGAAATCGAGAGACAATTCCATCCTCTCGCAGTGATAGGTGTCAGAACATACGAAAAATTGCAGTGCCGTGTCAAATATACTCCTATTTCGTATCATTTTCGAATCATTGCCACTAAAATTTGATTAAGGCACGCCGCGGCTTTTTGATAGCTGTTTAAAAAAAAAGCACCGCACCGACGCCGCAAGCTGTGCTGCCGCGACTGCTCTGCGCGCAATGGAGGCTTAAGAGCCGCCACGCGATCCGTCAGAGTTGCGCAGTTCACAAAGCCGAGGAAACGATACGTTCAGCAAACCTTGCTGCGATGCCCGATCACGTAGGTCATGGATCATCAGATGTGGGGCTGATTGTCCGCAGTCGTCACCAGTAGCACAAGAAATATTTCCAACAACGTGTTCATGGAGTTCATATGCCGATTTCTCGCTCCAGTCTTTAAGTCTACAACTTATGGCTCAGCAGTGCAACGCCACCAGGAGAGCGGACGCCGGCGTCGAGGAGAGTGGACGCATCCTATGTGCGCTCCGCAAATTTTCGATGTTTTCGTCGGTTTTGTCCTTTGTGCTCGCAAACTACTGAGCTATTTCAACGCCGGAAGTCTTCGCGACCACCGGGATACCACTCTTTCGGCAAGTGCAGCCCTCTTTTGCAATTTCTACAGACTTTTGGACTCACGCCACCCGGCCAGGCTGCTAAGCCTAACCTGGTGAGCGGCTCTTCGAGCCGCCCGCCGAGCGGACGCACAGGCTGGCTTGTCGCGGTGTAGCTCAGCTGCGCCATGTCTCGCATGGAAGTAACTGTGGAAGGAGAGAGTATCCAGCCTGAAGAGCTCCACTCTCAAGTAGGTTGGTTTAAGGTTAATTATTCCAAAGCCAAGGCCCTCTCGAAGACAGGGGAGGGAGAGCAAGCTGGCGACCCGACCCGAGATGGGAGGCGAGACAAAGCTTCAGCGCACATAATGGCGATAAAGAGAGAGGGAAGGAAGCTGGCGAGGCAATCTGTTGGCACGCAGCAGACGCGCCTCTCCCCCGAGCTTCATAAAATAGTGCTCAGACCGAAAGGGGGTCTCAAACTGATCATGGAACGCACTGACGCTACAGTGGCGGACGCGGTGAAGATAGCGGCAGGTTTTAAACCGGCGGAAGTTAAGGAAGATGTCGTGCTCGTCAACCACAAGCAAAACTCGATTCTCATAGGCACTGACAGCCAGGAGAGGATGCAAAGGTACCTGAAAATCGGCTCCATTCCAACGCCAAAGGGACGCGTTGACGCGTTCGTCTACCTGGCTACTCCTGACGGCTGTGGGAAAGGAGTTATACATGGAATTCCGGTCTCGCACACCGTGGAACTCATTCAAGATATGTTGAAGTGCTCGCGTAACCCGGAGGTGATGGGAGTCAGGAGACTTGGGCGTGAGTCTCGCAGCGTGTTGTTACTTTTGAAGATGAGACAGTGCCGCACTGGATTTATTATGGAGGTATGCCGCTACGCTGCCATCTCTACAAGAAAAAATATGAGGTCTGTGTGACATGTGGCCAACTCGAACATCGAGCCGACGTATGCCCGAACCCAGACAACATTAAGTGCCGAGGATGTGGTATGAGCAACCCCCCTCGGGAACATACTTGTGACCCAAAGTGTGCCCTATGTGGGAAAGGGCACATACTCGGAGACAGGAAGTGCCGGGAACTGTACAGAACCCCGCACATAATTAAGAAGCGACAGTGGAAGGAACGAACGCAAGACAATGAGAGCAAGGCAACAACAGACAGCGAGAACAACGCATCTGGACGACAGAGCAGACCAAGAACCAGGGCAGAAGGGGGATTTCACATGCGACAGGACTCCTTCCCGCGCCTGGTGTCGGGGACAGGCTCTGGTGGTCACGGCCAGTCCACGGGACGCTCCAACTCCCGATGTCGCTCGGGTTCCCGGGACCGCCTCAGCTGCAAGGGCCCTTCCAGCTCCCAGGGTCGTTCCAGTTCCCGGGGTCGTTCCGGCTCCCGGGGTCGTTCCAGCTCCAGGGGCCACTCCAGCTCTCGCAAGCGCTCCGCTTCCAGGGGGCGGGACAACACTGGCAACAAATGGAACATCGGAGCCCGGCCCAAAATCGAGGGACGCTCTGAGTGTCATCAGCAAGGGTCAACGCCGCCCACGGACAAGACCAACGTGCCGGATGACCACAAGAGGGTGAGCTTTGTAGATAAGGTCTCCCATACTCATCCACCCGGTGGGTCTGAGGACATCTTACAACTTAAACGCATGGTGGAAAAATTAACCGGGGCGGTTACGGCCCTTCAAAATGAAAACGCGGAACTTAGGAAGCAGCTGACGCTTAAGATCCAGATAGATAGGAAACGACAGGAAGCCGAAAAACCTCCACATAATACCCAGGAGAGTACGATGGTGGTGGAGAAATCCCTACCATCACCCAGCAAGAGAAAATCGTTGGAGGGCGCACAACCCGAAATTACGCTGGAGGAAGTCTGCCATAAACTGGAGACCAACATTCAGACCCAGATTCAGGCCCTGGATACCAAAATACAAGCGCAATTTCAGGCATTGGAAACTAACATGCAAAACCAAATTCAGTCGATTCTCTCCGCAATACAGGGACTTACAGACGTAACACAAGGACACAGGAATGAACTCTTAGCCATCAATATATGGCAGCAAACTGTGGAACATACCATTCAGCAAATTCAACATGGCCATATACACAAATAATAACAACTACTTGCTGTGGCAATGGAACTGCCGGGGGTATCGGCGCAAAAGGCCGATCCTCCAGCAGCTCCTTGCGTCTCTGAAGGTCCACCCAGAGGTTATCGCCCTCCAGGAGACTGGAGGCGCGTCAAAATTAATTGGTTATCAAGCTTTTAACGCCACAGGCGACAAACCTAATGTTACCACATTCGTTAGAAGGAACATTACGGCCATTGAACATGACACGGGCATCCGCCACATAGAGCACGTCCTCGTCGAACTTATTCCGGCCACAAAGACTCAACGCAGTCTTTTCATTCTGAATATTTATAGCACTCCAAGTCAAAAGAAAGTTAAATTCGACTCCCTCTTCAGGAAAGTGATGCGTATGGGCAACAAGCACGCACTGTTTATTCTAGGTGACTTCAATGCCCACCACCCTGCGTGGGGCTACCCGCGGCCCTGTTCGAAGGGGAGAGAGCTATGGCTAGACATACAGCAAATGGGCTTCACCCTGCTCACGGATCCTCTTACCCCCACAAGAATGGGTAACAGCGTGTGCGCTGACACGTCCCCAGACCTCACCCTGGTGAAGAATGCGGGTACAGCTAATTGGTCCAACTCCTTGCTAAACCTAGGCAGTGACCATTACATACTTGTCACGGAAACTGACGTTGGCCCTGCCAAGCGCCAAACGCGCTCCCCGCATATTATCGAATGGGACGCTTTCCGCGACGCTCGTAACCAGGACGGGAGAAAGGCAGAAATCACAAACATAGAACAATGGGCGGAGGAACTCCGCAGGGACGCCAAGAATGCGACTAAAACGCTCGACGACAACGCGGAACTTGAAGTACTAGACAGCCGCCTTCTTCATATGTGGGAGGCTAAAGCTTGTATGGAAAAGCGATTAAAGAGACAAAAGTGGAATCGCAATCTCAGAAGACGCCTAGCGCGCCACAACAAAGAGATTGAGGCATATGCACTTAGACTCTGCGATCAGAACTGGGAAACAATGTGCGACCAGCTTGAGGGCAATATCGGCCTCGCCAAAACATGGAACCTCCTTCGGCACCTCCTCGATCCAGAAGGTAGCAAATTAACAAAGCGACAAAATTTACAGAAATTAGGTTATAAATTTGAAGGTTCGGAGCAGGAACTCCTCGATGCAATTCGTTGTCGATATATAGGCTCCGCCACCAAAACTACCTTACCGCGCTATGAGGGTAAATCCAACAGCGACCTAGACGCCCCTATTCACGAATTCGAGGTTCGAGCAGAAATACTAAAACTGAAAACCAAATCAGCCCCCGGACCCGATGGTGTAACCAACAAAATGCTTAGAAACCTAGATGACAAATCTATAACGGCGCTGACCAATTTCATGCAAGAATGCTGGGAGAAGGGTGAGATTCCCCAACAATGGAAAACCGCTAAGGTAATTTTCATACCTAAGCCAGGGAAACCGCTCAATCTAGAAAATCTAAGGCCTATATCCGTCACCTCTTGCGTTGGAAAACTGATGGAACATGTCATACAAACGCGACTAAACAATTTCATGGAAGACAACGACTTATACCCCCATTCGATGATAGGTTTTAGATCGCATTTGTCCACGCAAGATGTCATGATACAGCTCACACATGACATATTAGACACTAAGTCGCTGGATGCGAAAGTAATAGTGGGACTTGATCTCACTAAAGCTTTCGATAATGTAAAACACGAGGCGATACTAGAAAACCTGGCTCTTTTAAACGTCGGGGAGCGCACATACAACTACATTGCCAATTTCCTTTCGGACAGGATAGCGCACATCCACTTTGGTGAAAGTCAGTCTCAAGACATACACTTGGGCAGCATAGGCACCCCTCAGGGTTCGGTACTTTCCCCTATTCTCTTCAACGTGGCCATGATACGGCTCCCGAAGAGACTGGAGGGGATAGATGGCTTGAATTTCTGCATGTATGCGGACGATATCACCATGTGGATGACCCGTGGCCACGACGCGCACATCGAAAGTACGCTACAGAAGGCCATAAATGAGGTCGAAAACTATGTCAGCCGTAGGGGCTTGCAATGCTCGCCGCAGAAGTCTGAACTTCTTTTTTATAGACCTCTGCATCAAAGACAAACTAGAACCATCCCTAACATCAAATTACAAACTCAAGGGGCGGAGATTCCTCATGTTGAAAAAATCAGAATTTTAGGAATGATTATACAAAGCAACGGGTATAACGGTGATGCAATAACTAAGATGGAAAACTGCGCGCAACAAACTATGCGGCTCATACAGCGGATTGCCAACAGAAGACACGGCATGAAAGAGCAGAATCTCCTACGGCTGGTACAGGCGTTCGTAGTAAGCCGTATCTCGTATGCTGCCCCCTTCCTTGATCTTAAAGTTTCAGAAAAGGAAAAAATAAATGGAATTATCAGGCGATGCACGAAACAAGCTCTAGGATTGCCCATCCGTACATCCACTCACCGCCTCCTAGAGCTGGGAATGCATAATACCCTGGAAGAAATTACGGAAGCAGTGAGAACGTCCCAAATCGAACGCTTAGCCGGGACCACAACCGGCAGGGCCATTCTAGAAAAACTCAATCTTAGCCGAGATAACAGAACAACCGCCAAAGTTGACATGCTCGGAAAAATTCGAGACAATATAGTTGTACCCCCATTACCCAGGAATATGCATCCTATTCATCACTCAGTGCGCCGGGCCAAGCGGGCAGAGGCGCTAGAGAAACGCTTCCGCTCCTACAAAGACGAGGACGTGGTCTACGTGGATGCCGCTGAGTATGGTAAGAACACGATGACCGTCGCGGTCGTCAATAATAAACAACTCCTCAAAATAAGTGCCTCCATACTCTCGGGTAACCCAGAGACTGCAGAGGAAGCTGCCATAGCACTGGCTTGTGTAGGCACAAAAGCGAGATACATCATCAGTGACTCCAAAGTTGCCATACTAAATTTCAGCAGGGGCCGGGTCTCCCCTCTTACAAATACAATTCTAAGCCGTCATGTAATAGACCGGAAAATTACGCTAGTCTGGACACCAGCACATGCATCCCTGCCTGGTAATGAGACGGCCCACGAGTTCGCCCGAGGCTTTTCTTTCCGGGCGGACCCGAGCGAGGTGGTCTTTACAGACAGGGATCGCATGGTGACCTACAGAGAAATTACACAACACTATCGTTTGCAACGAGCTAGACTTCCTCCAGCGGATAGATCCTTGTCCAGATACCAAGCCATCAACTGGCGCCGGTTACAAACTTACACATTTCCAAACCCGGCCCTCTGGAGTCTTATGTACCCAGGGCAATTTTCAGAAAAATGCGCGAACTGCGAACTTAGGGCCACCTTGGACCACATACTATGGGAATGTCCTCATGCTCCCCGGGAGGGACGAGGTATTAACACAAAAGATCAATGGGAGACCTTACTACTGAGCTCCGACCCGGCGACTCAGTTACAACTCGTCCGACTGGCCGAAGCCGCCGCCGAGAGTCAAGACCTTTCGGCCGTCGTCTAGGCGGGTAGCCCTCTGGCTACCCTCTTTCTGTTGGATATTAAAAGTTTTCCTATCCTATCCTATCCTATATCCACCACTAGCCATTTGCTCTTTCGCACGATTACTTGTTCCCTACGCTCAAGCAGAACTGTCCAAAATTCAGTTTACACAAGTACCGACTTTTAGCCGGAATATTCAATTCGTATTCAATTCCATTTTTGAGTAGCCCTATTCGTATTCGATTCCGAAGGAGAGTTGCACTAATCATCTTAGTGTCGTTTATTCGTGTCGGTAAAGTATTATTCGCCCAAGCGCAGGCAATGGAGCACTGCGATCATAAGAATTTTAAGCTGTTTTTTTCTATTCCGGGTATATTTTGCATGAATTCGTCTTTCAGCAGGCCTTCTCTCTCTGTGCGAAGCTGATTTCATTGATAAACGTATAAGAAAACGCCGTTTATTCTACAATGTTAGCAAGTCGTGTACTTCTACAAGAGGAAACAAAAGTTGTATACTCTCTCGATCTGAATATTGCACGACAAGGTAAAACACGGCAAACTGCGTTCTGCGTCACCTGACGGCGCGCAGCAGTTGTTTCGTCCCTTGCAGGCGTCTCTGTACCCTCACTCTAACCTTATGCGCGCTGCACGTAGATCAAACCGGCGCCAAGTGGCGCTTCCATGTCCGTCTAGCTAAGCTCCCTCGAAAATTGCTAGCGTCTACCCAAGCCGTTAGGATAGGTTAGGCTGGCCGTGTGCCGCCTTCGACGGCGTAGAACGTAGGGAAGGGGTGAAATCATTCATTTTACTGCGGTGGCACTTGGCGAAAATGCCGGCCTTGTCTTTGTGAAGCCCCCCGCCCCCTCCTGAAACACCGCACCCACCAACCCAAAGCCTACCCACTTACCGCCAACCACAATCCAACTCCGCGGCCACTCCATATACAGAAGCGCCAGCCCTCACCCCTTCACCTGTCTTCGCCTTCCACAAAGTCAAAACCCAAGAGAAGCCCACGCCGCAGCAGAACGAAAAAGCTACGGCCAAATCGAATTCACAGAGAGTGGGAAAGATAGCTGCCCCCAAGAAGCACCACCCACCTGCCACCTACCCGCTCTAAATATGGGCTGCATACCCACCCACAACACGAATCTGCACTGCACCTTCACCCTCCAGAAGCGCCATTCACAACCCGCCCACTCTCACATTGTTGGAATTCAGGTAGCAGCATCCCACCGCTGCCACCAGTTGTTGGGAATCAGGTAGCGTGACTGGGCCGGAGAAGAGACGAGGACGATCGGAGGAAGAAAACTTAGAAAACTTTATACAAGGACTATTTACAGTATGTACAAGTAAGGGCAACTGATTGGGCTTCTCAGTAAAGAGAGATTCTTAGGAGTCGGGAGTCTCTGATACCTCTAAAGAAGGGGGGCTCTCTTGGCATCAAACCAGCAGCTCCTTAAATACTCTTCGTATTCCCCAGATCCCTAGATGGGTAATACAGTTCGAAGAATGATGTCCAATCACACGATGGCACTGATGGTACCACCCACGGCAGGGCGGTCCTGATGCTTCTTCGCAGCTCAGTCGAGGGAAAGGGAACAGAACCCGGTCACGTTGTCGTCCCCGAGGCTTCCAGGTGGCCGCGCACGTGCGTCCGGAGGGCAGCTGCATGACACAGGAATGCTGGCTGTCTCCCCGCAGGTGTCGAAAGATCCTGCACTGGTGACCGGAACGAATACGCTTATGGTCGTCGATGGCATTCCTGTTGAACACAATCGTTGCTATGGGGACGCTATTGTCGCTGCTTCCGGCATTCCTGTTCGAACACGTGGGGACGCTATTGTTGTCGTTCCCTCTGGCAGTCCTGCAGTCACGGCTCTTCGCCGACTTCCACAGCAGGAAGGAAGCACGATCACAACAGCACCCCCGCCGCCAGATATTGCGCCCGGAAGATGAACTGCTCGAACGTAGCTCGGCTTACTGGGCGTGGCAGGAACCAGATGCTCTTTGGGAGTTTTCTGATGACCTTCAGTGCCGAAGCTCGGCATCGCTTCCCCTCGTCATATGGCCGTTTTGGGAAATTCTCTGCAATGCTAGCCAGAACGGATCACAGACGCCAAACAACACCTGACAAAAGCACGTGCCCAAAGAACTTACTCATACCGCCAGACCAAAACTCAGGGCCAAAATTGCACTTAGAAAAAAAAACTTCAACTAAAACTTGAAGAGATCAAATGTTTTGCCTGAATGAACACATGGTGTCTCCTGACGAGTAGTATTGACAGGGCACTTGTCCAAGGCGTGTGCTCCCGCTCGAGGCGCGCTTGGATAGGAAAAAAAAAATTCGCTAAATGAAATCAAGTCGGTGCTTAGAGGGCACGCGGTACGGGAATAGGTGACTTGATTTGGCCGACGAAGCGTTCAATTTTGCCCGCCCCAATTCCCAGAGTCAAGGTACGCTACACCACTCGCTCTTACTTATCCTTGGCCGAAATAAGGAAAACGTACTCCTAGGTATGTTACCTGATCGGCTGTTCGCTGGACAGCTGAATGTCGTGTTCGATGAGGGTTGTTTTTCCTGGCTTCTTTGAAAACCCCGCCTCCAAGTCGCAGACGACGTTTTTCATGTCTCGTTGACTTTCCGTCTAACGTAGCACTCTGTCGATTGAATTTAGCAGCTTATTCGCTGCTTGCTCGTCCTCATGAGGGACATAAGGTATGTCCGAGATCTCTTCTTCTGGCATGTTCAGCGCCATGTTAACCATGGCCTGACGGTGCATATAAGGCTTCAACAAATTACTGTGGATTATGCGATTGTCTTTGTTCTTAAATTTGACCTAATAGTTGGTGTCCGAAAGCTTGGACACCACCTTAGCTGGCCCTTCCCATTGCACCTCAAGCTTGTTCCTTTTTGACGGACGCAGCAACATCACCTGGTCACCAGGTAGAAAGGTGCGCTTGCGTGCCGATTTGTCGTAGTACACTTTAGACAGTGATTGCGCTGCTCTGACATTATTGCTTAGAGCTCTTAACGATGGGTCGCTTTTCTGCTCTGCAATGAGTGCTTTCCTATCAACCATAGTCAACTCCTCCCAACAAGTCGAAGGAGGTGCTAATGTCGAGCCCTTAGCGTTGGTTCCTGTTGCCCCATTCTCCACGGAATCGGCAATTCCTTGGATTTCATGAGCTACCGCTGGTTCGGGAACACCTTCATGGTCATGCTCATGCGGTTCAGGCGGATCAGTTTTCTTACAAGAATCCCCCGGCTGGTCGGGAGAGTGGTTCGGTGCCTGCTCATTTATCGGAGCGCAGTCGAGTTTGTTTGCGAGCTTTCGCGCTCGAGAACGTGTTAGCGCCATGCAAGCCAAGCCCGAGGTGAAAGAGAGACCTTTCTCTTTCAGCAGCTGCTCGGATTTGTTCGAAAGCAGGTAGGGCAAGTGTGTCAGCAAGTTTGCGCTAACTGCCGCTTCTATGTCTAAACTGCCGAAAGTCCCCTCTAGGGTCACCTTCGCTATAGGCAAGCATGCACTTTGTTCTTCGGCGACCTGCTTAATACAGGCGCATTCGCCGGTGTAGTCCGTGGAGGAAACACAACGGGAGAGCAACATCCATGGTAGCCGCTGAATCCCGCAGTGCCCTGAACTTCTCCCCATTTATAACCACGTCCCGCATGTATGGCTCCAGCAATTTAAGGTTTTCCTCCTGCTCTAGCATGCATGCGAACGCCATCTGTTGCTGTTTGCAGTTTCTCTGAGATGTGACCCTCCTTGTTGCAATTATAACAGACAATGGGCTTTCGAGCTTCAAACGCGCGAGCTCCAGGTGCCTGCTGTTTCGGCGAATCGGCAGATTTGGGTGACTCCATCTTGTTTTCGCTACCTCCTCCTTTTGATCCCGCTTCCTCTGTTCGGTGATCTCGGCGTGCTGGTGGCACCCTTCGGTCGGGGATTCTCTTTAAATAGGTTTCTCCCTTTCCTAATCTGTTATCTTACCCTGCCTTGCTTTCGAGGTTCGAACACGTGGGGACGCTATTATTGTCGTTCCCTCTGGCAGTCCTGCAGTCACGTCTCTTCGCCGAATTCCACAGCAGGAATGAAGCGCGATCACAACAACATACAGCGCCGAGTTGTTGCGCAACGCTGCTACAGCTGCAGCAGTAAACTAAGAACTGACGGGCGATCATACGATGTGCAGGAAGAGGTACAACGCAAAAAATACAGGACTAAAGGAGCGGACAGACACAGGCGCTGACTTACGACTGATGATTTTATTGCTATGATCGCGCAATAAATATGAGAACCTAAACACAATTAACAAGTGGCATTATATCGCTGATTGAGTACGTCGACAAACAAAAAAAAGAAAAGAGGTAAAACCCGCACTAGAAACTTAGCACCTAAGATAATGAATTTCGTTTTGAGTGAGCCCAAGAGATGCCTTGCTCACGCACTTTTCTTGCTTTTGATGAATCACGAACGCTTGAAAAATTCGCCACGTGCACTGGTCTCTATGCCTGTAAACAATTGTCGTGCTGAAAGCTAGGGTGCATTGGTACTCTAAGCAATGTAAAGCAAGATTAGTTCTAGAGGGTGGTGCCAAGGAGCGTTGAGCGTTCATGTTCTGTTAAGCGGTCATTCACGATCACCTCTTTGCCCTATATGCATAGTCCACAGGATAGCCCAATTTTGAACACTACATTTTTTCGGCATGGCACATAGCGGAATTCATGGTTCTTCTCACAATCGGCAGGTGGC
The DNA here is from genome assembly GCF_052857255.1 of Amblyomma americanum. Classification (NCBI taxonomy): domain Eukaryota; kingdom Metazoa; phylum Arthropoda; class Arachnida; order Ixodida; family Ixodidae; genus Amblyomma; species Amblyomma americanum. Next base: position 234,429,179 of record NC_135498.1, read on the forward strand.
GGTCTTTCAAGGTTGACTCCCTTGCAAACACGCTGCAGATTGTTAGGAGCGGAAAAGACGACTCGCACACCGGCCTTCCCGGCTATCCGTTTCAAGTTGTGCGATGCATTATGTACATTCTTGGTTGACAGTCTGCAAACATCTTCTCCACAACTGCGCGCATGATGTGTTCCTGGAAACCGGCCATTCCAAGCCTCATTGTCTCGGTTTTGAAGCTGCCTTGCCCTTGATGGCAGCATGATCCAGATATGGCATTTTTCAAGGCGGTTGTCACGATGCCTTGTTTAGCTAGCTTGCAGCGCAAGGATGAGTAGGATAAAAACCCTTCTTGTGCTCGGGGTGCGTAACGCCAAGACAGCTCTTCGTTGCTCGTTAGTATCTGTAGATCGAGAAAACGAATCTCGTCTTGATCAGGAACGTTCATCGTTAGTAGAAACGGATGCAGAACGGACTTGGAAAGGAAGAAAATATCGTTGGCTTGATTTGCATCGCTTCAGTCATTCTTATTAAAAACACAAAAAATCTTCGACATAACGAAAAACATGTGCCACTGACGACCCGGGTAAGGACTCTTGCAGTCTTTGGTCCAAGCACGCTAGAACACAGTCGCTGAGCAAATGGGCTAGCCCTGAGCCTATACAAACGTCCTCCTTCTGGATGAAATGTCTGCTGTTGAAGCAAATGACCGTAGAGCGTAGATGTAGGTCCAGGAGATCGAGAAGGCTGTTCGCCTTGATGCCACAGAAATTCTGTGACGCCGCACTCGTAAATAGTTTGAACCACAGCACTGTGCAATGCGTCCTGAGGAAGGGAATAGTGCATGTCCTTGATGTCGACGGACAAGGCATTGACATATTTTAGCTGGTGCTCCTTAAAGAAATCGGACACAACTGCTGGGCTACGCACCAGGAAAGGGTCCTTGATTGTTAGCTCGGAGAGACACTTTTGAAGATAGTGTTTTTACCCTACTCATCCTCGCACTGCAAGCTATTTAAGCGAGGCACCGTGACAGCCGCCTTGAAAAATGCCCTATCTAGACCATGTCGCCATTAAATGCAAGCCAGCTTCAAAACCCAAATAATGAGGCTGGGAATGGCCGGTTTTCCGGAACACATCATCCAACCAAGAACACAAATTGCCTCACGTAAAGATCTGCAGAGCCGTATTTTTGATATAATACCTTATGTACACAAGGTATCGCACAGCTTGATAAGGATAGCCGGGAAAGCCGGTATCCGAGGCGTCTTTTCCGCTCCTAACAAATTGCAGCGTCTTTGCAAGAGAGGATGGATGAATGGACAGAATGACGGACAGACGGACGCACGCACGCACGCACGGACGCACTCACGCACGCAAGCACGGACGGACGGACGGACGGGTGGATGGAAGGATGGACGGATGGACGGACGGACGGAGGACGGATGGATGGATGGTTGGATGGATGGATGAACGGACTGACGGACGGACGGATGGACGGACGGACGGACGGACGGACGGACGGATGGATGGATGGATGGATGGATGGATGGATGGATGGATGGATGGATGGATGGATGGATGGATGGATGGATGGATGGATGGATGGATAAGGCTGAACCCTTTAAATCGGGCGGTGGCTCAAGCCACCTAGCCATGACTTATGAAATTTTACTCTTGTCTTGATTTTAGCCATTAATCAGATAACCGCTTGGTTACTTCTACCCGCTTAAAATCTACTTTCCCTTCACTGTCCTTAAACCCCAATGCCTTGGATAAATCAGCCCCGCTGCTTTTCACTGTAGGGTGAAGCCTTTTACAGAAAAGTATCAAGTGTTCAGCTGTTTCCTCCTCCTCTCCGCACGCAACGCACGTGTCTATCTCGTGGTATCTGACTCTATATGTCTTATTCCGCAAAACTCCCGTCCTGGCCTCAAACAGCTTCCCCTACAATTATCATAGATATTTTCTTTGGCAATTTCGTGCCTAAAGATCCTGTGTGTTCCCAGTGCCGATTTCGTCAACATCCCTGTTTTATAAAGATCTCTCTGTTTCTTTAACCTTTTTCTAAACCGATAATTGCTGATTTGCCCCTCTACTGCAGTGCAGATATTTTCTTGTCAATTTTCTTGTTCGCTTTCTCCATTTCGTGTCAACATTCGTTATCTACAGGTATCTGAAAACTTTCCTAGCCCACTGCTTTTCCCCCTTTTTCACAATCGTACCTCAAATGCTATCTTACTGCTAGCCTCTCTGCTCTCGAGCGACGCCCATCCCCTATTAGCCTGTACCCCCTGATTTGGCGTATTGCCATGTGCTCCCAAAGCTAGCCTACCTACGCCGCGTTGTTTGATTTCTAACCTTGCTTAAACACCTGGTCTCATGCACAGGTCCGCCTTACCGAAAGTCAGGCAAGAAACTATCACACCTTTCCAGATCCCTCTTACCACTTCATGCCTATCGTAATTCCACAGTGCCCTATTTTTCATGACGGCTACATTCCTACTAGCTTTATCCATTACATATTTTTCGAATCTGTCCCCCTCCTTATCCCTTCCCTTACGGCGCGGTTCAGGTGTCCAACGATATATGAGACAGGTACTGCGCCATTTCCTTTCCCCAAAAACCAATTATTATTATTATTATTATTATTAGATACTCAGCACCGTTATTTATCCACACCCCAAGATACTTGTACTCTTCCACTACTTCTAGCGTGAAATCCTGCAATCTATGCTCGCCGCGCTCATCATTAAATATCATGTCTGCAGACTTTTTCTTTCTTAACTTGAAATCTAGATATTTCCTTACTAAACTTCAAACTTAATCTATCTCCCTCTGTACCACATGCCTATCAACTTGTGCAAGCCTTCGTTGTTGTCAGCCATTAGCACTATATCATCAGCGTATATTAGTCCCAGTAATGAATGTTTAATCCATTCCCCTTACTTGAAAAAAAGGAAGGTTGAAGAATAGTGCGCTCCTCTCTAGATAGGTCTCCAACCCTTGCCGGTACAACAAAGGAGACAGAGGACATCCTTGCCTAAGCCCCCGCTGTATCTCTACAGGCCCTGATACATTTCTTTCCCATTGTATGAGCACTCTGTTACCCTTATATATATATATATATATATATATACCAAAAGCGATTTCAGGCAGCTGATTTGGTCAATAGAATAAAAAATCACCAAAAATAGAAGAAACATAACAGGATTTAATTCACGACTTTTCGGCTCGAGGACAAGCCTTTTCGAGTGTAGTACAGCGTTTCAAACGCAGTTTTTATAGAGCGTGCGCTAGGTACAATTTTACAAGTTTACAGCAAAGCACGAGAGTTAAGTTGTCGAGCTGTTGCTCAGGGACCGATCGCGCGCGCACCCCGAAGCCGGCGGCTTGGCCCCCTTGGTTTTGTGTGTGTTGGATGTTTTTCAGATCTCCTCGAGAAGCCGCCATCCAGGCGCCGCCTAAATGGGTTTGTTTTGAGACAAACGCGGCAGATGGCGGCAACGACGGTTAACCGGCAGTGAGGAGGCCCGTCCTGGTAAAGTCGCACTCGGGCCGCATGACGCGGCCGACGCGCGGACCCCTGGGGTTTCGAGAGGGGGTCGCGTGTAAATTTATTGCTTTCGACGGCGAACCGGCCGCGGGACGGGCCGGACGCCTCGGAGCAGGCAGCAGAATTGGGGAGCGCGATCAGGGCAGTGTGCGTGGTTCCGACTGGGTGTTCGGTTTCCCTGAGCTTCCGCTGGCGTTTTTAGTGATTTTGTGTCTCTGTGCTGTAACCAAGCGGAAATGCGCAACGTCTTCGCGGAATTCGCGCGGTGCCCGCGCGACAACAACAACGTGAGCATCGGCGTGCTATTGGCTCCTTCAGATCCAGCAGCACAAAAATGACGTGGCGAAAGGACGCATTGCTGCTAACGCTCTGGCCGAACACGTGCAAGAGACTGGACATGTCATCAATTGGGACGGGGCACGTGTGCTTGCCAGAGAACGAATCACTTCTAGACGCCTGTATCTAGAGTCCTTGATGATACAAACCACTCCCGGTACACTAAATCGGACGCAAGGAAATCTGCCTGCTGACTACGCAAGATCATTACGACGCATTTTTGAATAAGATATAAACGCATGCTTTTGCCTGGTTTCACCCATTGTGAACAAGGAAGCCGTAGGGCTTCCGAAACGTCAATACGTTTCTTTAAAATTTTGACTTGGTCAGTGACCCTATGTTTTTATTATGCCTCTACCTGACCAGACGACGTTTCGTCAAACTCTTGACTACATCAACATACGCCATAAGTATGGGCAGCCAGTCATTACAAGCATCCGCCATTTCATTCGTAGTTCGTCAAAACTGGCAGCTTTCCGAACGCATCTGCAATTCAACTTGGCCTGTAAGATTCACCGTGTGACGCCGAGATCCCTTCGTCTGCACAGACCCGTAAGATCTGCCTTTGGACACCAAGTGATCAACAAAGCGGAGCGCCTTCTCGTCCAAGCCCGCATTGAAGAATGCAAACTTACTCTGAAACGCCTTGACAATGATGTGTTCTGTGAAAGGCGCCTCCTAGAATCTTCGGCTCCAGACGTTTTTCACGAGATCCAACTCGTTGCCAACCAAGAAGCCCGCTTGACAAAGGAAAAACACGAGAGGGCCCAGGAATCGAAGCTCGACAAACTTACCTCCGAAAAAAGGGGCATACGGGCGACACCATTGTCTGAGGTACGGAACCTTTCCTCTTACACTCTGACTCCGAGCGAAGCCCAGGTTCTAAGTCACGGACTGAACTTCAACCAAGGAAAGCCACCAGATTCACGAAAAGTGATCTCTGCCGTTGAAAGCGCTGTTCAACTTTTAGACGTTGGTCTCAGGGATGAAGTCCGTACGAAGGCGATAGGGATACTTTCACGTATACGCAAGTCTGACCCTGTGTGCCCTCTGTCCTCAGAAGAGCGGAAGTCACTAGAAAGGCTACGCAGTAACCGCAGGATTGCGATACTACCAGCCGACGAAGGAAACGTCACAGTTATTCTTGTCCGTGAGTCTTATAAAGCCAAAATTGAAGATTTGCTTCAGGACCCGGAAACTTACAGCCGCCTACCCAAAGACCCCACTTCTAAAGTCCAGAGGGACCTTCAAAAGCTACTGTCAACGATTTTTCAGTTCCTTCCACCGTCAAAAAGAAGCCTATATTACAAGCTACTCTGCACAAACGGATCGGCGCCAGCTATCTACGGGCTGCCGAAAATTCATAAGGAAGGTGTTCCGTTGCGTCCTATTGTGGATTTTACAAGGTCTCCACTCCAAAGTTTGTCTCGCTACCTGCACAAGATTTTATCTCCTCTAGTTGGCAAGACCGAGACGCATATACGGAATACAGTGGACTTCATTAACAAAGTGAAGAACGTCGCACTTGAAAGTGGTGAAGTGATGGTTTCCTTCGATGTTTGTTCCCTTTTCACGTGCGTTCCGGTTGACCTGGCTGTGGAAACCTGCAAGCTTCGTTTGAACGAGGACTCGTCTCTTGAAGAGCGCACACCTTTCGGCGTACCCGACCTATGTAAGCTTCTTTCCTTTTGCCTTGCCAACACATATTTTTCGTACGGTGGCAGTTACTATCGACAGACCTTCGGCACAGCCATGGGAGCATCAATTTCCGTGACGGCGGCTAACCTCACAATGGAAGCCATCGAGACGAAAGCCCTAGAAACATTCGAGCCACGCCCTAAATTATTCGTCAGGTACGTGGATGATTGTTTTTGCATCTTAAAGAAACAATACGTCCAACGGTTCTTAAACCACCTCAACGGCATAGAAGCCTCAATCAAGTTCACTGTGGAAGAGGAGGCGAATGGCTGCATCTCTTTTCTGGACACCCGTGTGACGCGAAAACCCACGAGCCTGGAGTTCACCGGGTACAGAAAGCCTACGCACACAGGCCGTTATCTTGACTTTTATTCTGTCCACCCGATGGCACACAAGCGCTCTGTCGTCTGCTCTTTAGTCGAAAGAGCAATAAACACGTGCTCGAACGAGCAGTCCCTGAAGGAAGAGCTAAAGACTGTTGAAAGGGATTTGGCGAGAAATGGCTATCCAAGAAGTTTTGTGGAAAACACAAAAAAGAAACTACTGGAGCGACCGCCACCTTCTGACGTCGCCAATGCTTCTAAGCCAAAACGCGCATCCATCCCCTACATGCCACATATCAGTGAAGCACTTGGTCGGGTATTCCGAAAGTACGGCGTGCAAGTTGCCCACGTTCCAACAAGCAAGCTTAGAAACGAGCTCGTCAATGTGAAAGACCCGCTTCCCCCTGACAGATATCCTGGGGTCGTGTACAAGATTCCGTGTGAAGATTGCGACCGGAATTATATCGGGGAATCCGGAAACTGGTGCAGACGGATCCAGCAGCACAAAAATGACGTGGCGAAAGGACCCAGTGCTGCTAACGCTCTGGCCGAACACGTGCAAGAGACTGGACATGTCATCAATTGGGACGGGGCACGTGTGCTTGCCAGAGAACGAATCACTTCTAGACGCCTGTATCTAGAGTCCTTGATGATACAAACCACTCCCGGTACACTAAATCGGACGCAAGGAAATCTGCCTGCTGACTACGCAAGATCATTACGACGCATTTTTGAATAAGATATAAACGCATGCTTTTGCCTGGTTTCACCCATTGTGAACAAGGAAGCCGTAAGGCTTCCGAAACGTCAATACGTTTCTTTAAAATTTTGACTTGGTCAGTGACCCTATGTTTTTATTATGAAATTGAAGCTAGAACCATCGAGGGTGCAGGTCGAGGCGGTAGGACAAAATTAGGGCAGTACGCGGACGATCTGAGGGCAGTCCTCGCACCGATGCCCGAATCTGATGAACTTGTGCCTGCATGGTTTAAGACAGCGGAAAGTATGCTCCGGAGCTGTTCAATCCCTGACAGCATTTCTGGCCAGGTCATACTTCCTTTTTTAAATGAGAAGAGCCGCACTCTGGTCGCCAACAAGTCGGGCGATCGGATGCTCCCTTATACAGAGATCAGGGAGCTGGTGCTCACCAAGCTGAAACTAACCCCCGAAGAGTACAAGCGCAGGCTCTATGCATACCGTAAGGGCAAGGAAAGCTGGGGTCAGTTCGTGACTAAGCTGGAAATTCTGTTGGATTATTATCTGCGTAGCCGAAATGTCGCGACGCTAGAGGATTTGAGCCAGTTGTTGGTCGCGGACCGCGCCAAACAGATGATGTGAGACGAGCTGCGCGCATATGTTCTGCAACACGAAACAGGAGAGTGGTTTAAGCCCACAAAGATTGCTCAGCTTGCAGAAAAGTTTGAGGAGAGCAGAGTCGTCCACTGCCCGAGAACGATGGACGCACCGAATGAAGTTTATGACCAGCTACGAGAGGGAGGCAGCCAGACATGGGGCGGCGAGCAAAGAAACGAACGCCGACCTGCAGTGAAATGCTTTGACTGCGGGCACTTCGGTCATATGCGGCGGAACTGTCCGCAGACTAGATCAAAGGGAGTGGCTGGTCAGGAGTCAGGCGGGAAGCCGCAGCTGTCGTCGAGATTGACAGCGAGGGCCGCATGTGAGCTGGAGGCGGAGACAGAGAACGGGACAAGAGGGCCGGCTGAGCATGGCTCCAGACTGACTTGGGTGGAGCTGATCTCTGGTGTGCGCACGTTCAAGGCTTGCCTTGACTCAGGGGCAGATATAACGGTACTGAAGAAGGAGGTTGTCCCCACTAACGTGAAAGTGCAAGGCTCGGGAAGGGTGCGACTGCGCGGTGCGTTCGGCCACACGGTCTCGGCTGATCTCATGTATGTTCCCCTCAGTTTGGTAACGAGAGACGGCAGCTCCAATCCGCAATCATTCGTACTTTGCGCCGTCACTGATGAGCTGGTTGAGGGAGTAGACGCGTTACTGACCCCCGATGTTTTCGAGGGGCTGAGCAGAGTACAGAAGGACGCTTTTGAGTTGGCTGATAGAACGATAAGGGCAGAGAGTGAAACCGCGCTTCACGAGGACAGCAAAAACGCCGCGTCCGTACGAGAGTTCACCAATGGGGAAGTAGTCCTGGATACAGGCCAGCACAGTAAGACGCAACCCAAATGGATGGGCCCAGCTAAGGTTAGAGAGAGAAAGCGGCTGAACAGTTATGTTCTCCAGTTCAGATGCTCTTTCGAGGCTGGAAAGCGACATTGGAAGCTGAAAGAAAGAGAAAGGAGTGTCCCAGTTGCAGCATGGTACTCAAGTGCAAGAGCTAACTCATGTGTGGTAGCGATCGACATGGCGGACTGAGTGCTTGCAGGACAGGGCCCTGCCTTGATGTGTGTGTGCGCGTGATTGACTCTGATTCATTATTCCTCGTTTAGTGTGACATGTCGGTGTAATTCGCTGCATTGGTATGCTTCAAGTTAAACGGTGTTAAGTTGGGACCGCGATTCAATGCCCTGATATATTTCTTCATCGCACTGTACGAATGCCTCGAAAGTGTGTGTTGTAATTTGCGTGTATGTGGGTACGAAAACTATCGGGACCATTGTTAAGACTTAAGTTGCTTTTGTTAGATGTGGTAGTTGTGTGTATTATCGATGTGCTTTTTCGTATATTTTGGTTCGTACGTCCCTTCGCACTTTTTCATTGTTGTAACGCGCTTTGTGTTGTGCGTACACTCGCTGTACGCACAACATTCTCGGTAAGGAGGAGTTAAGTTGTCGAGCTGTTGCTCAGGGACCGATCGCGCGCGCACCCCGAAGCCGGCGGCTTGGCCCCCTTGGTTTTGTGTGTGTTGGATGTTTTTCAGAGCTCCTCGAGAAGCCGCCATCCAGGCGCCGCCGAAATGGGTTTGTTTTGAGACAAACGCGGCAGATGACGGCAACGACGGTTAACCGGCAGTGAGGAGGCCCGTCCTGGTAAAGTCGCACTCGGGCCGCAAGACGCGGCCGACGCGCGGACCCCTGGGGTTTCGAGAGGGGGTCGCGTGTAAATTTATTGCTTTCGACGGCGAACCGGCCGCGGGACGGGCCGGACGCCTCGGAGCAGGCAGCAGAATTGGGGAGCGCAACCAGGGCAGTGTGCGTGGTTCGGACTGGGTGTTCGGTTTCCCTGAGCTTCCGCTGGCGTTTTTAGTGATTTTGTGTCTCTGTGCTGTAACCAAGCGGAAATGCGCGTCTTCGCGGAATTCGCGCGGTGCCCGCGCGACAACAACAACGTGAGCATCGGCGTGCTAATGGCTCCTTCAGTTTGAACGAAATTCTCCTGATTGGCTCCGAGAAGCGCATTTCCTATTGGTTACAAAAAGGGTCCCCAGAATGCTGGGCGAAGGGATTTAAGGGCGAGTTTTTGGCGCGAATGGGGGATTCGATATCGGAGGGCAGGTCGCCTGTGAGCGCCCGTAAAATAAAGAGCTGGTGTCCCGAAGAAGTTGTCCAGTCTGTTCCGCAACGTGTCGCCGGATCGCCGAACCATCAGAAGACTTCAAGATCAACACCATCGATCTGTCGGTCACCAACATCGATCGATCAGTCACCCAATCCACATCGAAATTAACTACGAGATCAAAACCCTAGGGGGGGGGGGGGGGGAGGAAAGAGACCAGGAAGAACATTTTTTTTAACAAAGGAAGAGAGAGAATCGGTGGCAATCTAAGAATGCGTCTCCTAACTGAATGCAGGTGTTCCCAAGAAGCCGAAAAATTTCTTTTATTAATAACAAAAGAATTAGAAGATTAAAATAATAAAAATATAAAAAAGGGGGACATTCTTTCCCACCACCTCAGGGCTGCCTTGGAAAGGCCCTCGAGGTGTCGCTCCTCTCAGCATTTTGGTGACAGGCGTGAAGGGCTCGACCCCTGTACAAGGAGGAAGCTACATTCCAGAGAAACTGGTAGGGGGGGGGGGGGAGGGGGGAGTAAAGAGGAATGCAAACGAGGCCTCTAATAAAGAAAAAAAGACGAAAAAGGAAAAAAGAAAGAAAAAAAGAAAGGAGTGAAAAAAGGAAAGAAGAGCCATTGTACAAGGCTTGGTAATATGCATTCAGAGAAGGGTGGTGGCAACACGAGAGAATACAAAATAGGACATTAAAAAAAAAGGGAGGATTCTTTTCCACCACCTCAGGGCTGCCTTGGAAAGGCGTGAAGGGCGCATTTTCGTGACAAGTGTGAAGGGCTTGACCCCTGTACATGCAGAAGGCAACATTCCAGAGGAACTGGTAGAGGGGAAGGGAGGGGGTAAAGAGGAATGCCAACGAGGCCTCTAAAAAAAGAAGAGAAAAAAAGAAACAAAAACACAAAGACAAAAAGAATAAGAAAAAGAAAGAAAATTAGGGGAAAAAAGGAAAGAAGAGCCATTGTACAAGACTTGGAAATATCCATTCAGACAAGGGTTGTGGCAACACGAGAGAAATCATAAAATACAAGTTCCTAATCAATCCTTAGAAGGGCACTCCGTACTGCTCTGGTAGTGTAGGTACTGGTGACGGTCGATGGGTTTTCTGTAGACTGTTGTCTCAAGTTTGTTCTTCGCGATGGTCATCTGGACGTCAAGAAAATTCTTTGTCGAGGCTGAATGCGACGAGGAAAACGAGATGTTAGGATGAGTGCTGTTGAAGTCCGAAATAAACTTTGGTGTTTTCCTTCACCATGTGTCCAGACCATAAATATGTCATCGATGAATCTTCTGTAAAATATTGGTTGAAAAGGAAAGTTGTTGGGGAATTTCGTCTCAAGCACAGCCATGAATATATTAGCGTACTTTGGTCCAATTTTGGTTCCCATTGACGTTCCACTTATTTGCACGTAGTGCTGGCCATTAAACTCGAAGTTATTTAACTCAAGTATCCGTTTTAACATCTCTGCAAGTGTGCTGCCGTCAACCGGTTGTTTAGGTTCTAATCGCTCGTAAGCATAGACGACTGCGTTGATGCCATCAGCATGCTGTATATTGGTGTACAGTGAACAGACATCCAGGGTCACTAGTAGGGAATCATCTGGAATGACTAAGTCGAGAATTTCAATCAAAAAATGGGTGGTGTCCTTAACATAGGAAGGATATAAGGGAGGGATATCCCTGATGAATCTGTCGACATAACTCCAGATGTTTTCACTAACGGTTCCAGTTCCAGAGACAATTGGTCTTCCCGGATTGTTTTCTTTAGGAATCTTTGGAAGAAGATAAAAACGTCCTGGACTTCAATGTAAAGGAATTAGAGCTTTTGCGATCTTGTCCTCATATATATATATACACACTGCGTCAACAAAAAATTGATTGTCCTCCAACCTCCTTTGTTTCCGGAACCTATTTTGTAGCTCCCCTAGCACCCTCTCGTTCTCCACCCAAGCCTGCAATCTCTCCTTTATTATCTGCGTCAACACCTTGTAAACCACAGATGTCATGTCACTGTTATGGGACGGTAGTTACTTAAGTCAGCTTTCCTTTGTATATCATGTTCATTCTACTTAATCGCCATTCATCGGAGAATTTCCCATCCACTATGATTTTATTCACTACGTGTATTAATGCTTGCTTGGATTTTAGTCCCAGCTTCTTTATTAACATAATCGGAATACCATCTGGTTCTGTCGACGTGCTACTAAAACCTTCTTCTCTGACCTTTCCCACTCTTTTTGCTCAAATGAAGCAACTGCAGTAAGCGGTCTATCCTCATTCGTTAAATTATGTGCCTCATTTCTGTCTTTAAATATTTCTGTCATCTTTGTTCTTATGTGTTTCATTGCTTCAACCCCTTCTAAACGAATACCCTGATCTATAACAATACACCTTTGCTCTAGCCTAGTCTTATTACTCATTGCACTTAGATGTTTCCAGACTTTTTTAGCTGCTTTTTTATACTTTTTATTTACTTTTTACATTCATTGAGCACCCTTCTAATTTTCTCATTAATCAAATAGCATGCTTCCCTTCTACACTTTATGAAGGTATCCCATTTTCTGTCTACTTCAACTTCTGGTTCCCCCCTTTTCTTGAAATATCTGTTTCCTGGACGCTTCCTGACGTTTCTCTATCGACCTCTTGACCTCCTCATCCCACCAACTCTTGGGTTTGCGTCGTTTCCATTTGGGCTTTACTCAAACTTTACCTAGCTCTAGCTGAAGTAATCGAGTTAATTTGGTATAAGTCAATTCTGTTTAATTATCCTCAAAAATTTACTTTCTCAATTTGGCTGCTGCTTCTAATTGCATTTCTGAGTAAAAAATTTCCCTCTGATTGTTCATCTCGCTTCAGTCCTACATTGTGTTACGTTTCGCCTACGACGCGCGGTATAGCCGGCGCGGATGCAACGGACGCCGGGGCTTCGTTCAAAGTGGCGGTCATTTTGGGCCCGTTCAGTGCTGCCGTAACGCCTCCCGCCAAGCGCGCCCAGGCAGGTTTCAATGCCACGTGTCGTCGTGTGTGCGTGTGTGTGTGTGTGCATGTTGGTGCCCACGCTTGTCAAAGCGCGGCAGCCGGGGAGAGGAGCTCCCCAACTGGGAGGCGAGGAGGTCTGACCGGCGCCGGCCCGGCGGACGCGTCACTTCACGTCTCAACATGTCCGTGCGTCGCCGTCTCGTGCGACTCATCCCAAGCCGTTCCTTCTTGCCCTCGACTCCGAGGATATAAAAGCCGGTGCCCCGGACGCCAAAGAGACACTTCGATTTCTTCCTTCGAGTAACGTGGTCGCCCTTACCGGCTGTTCTTTTGCGATGCCAGAATAAACAAGCTGTTCTGTTGCCAGTCGACTCATCCTTTGCCGGGACCTTCGGATGTTTCCAGCTGTGCCCCAGGCCGCCAGGCCAACGCTACCCTTGGGGCTTGCAACCCATTTGCAACAACTCGTTGCCAGCGGTGGGATCGCGACAACGGAGGCCAGCAGCGAAGATATGCGGTCAACTGTATGCTGAGCAGCTCAACGACCATCCGGGAGCAGTGCAACGAGCCCTGTGTGATGACTGGTTGCCTGCAGCGGAACGACTGCGCTGAATTCTTGGCTGCGAGGTTTGGTGAGTGCGGGACTTTCTTCTTCTGAGTTTTGCCAGGCTTTTGTTAGTGTCAGAAACAGAGCTGGTAATTGTGTTGTCGTTGCTGCCGGGTTAGTTTGCGGCAAGACAATAGTAGGCAGTAGAGAAAGAAGCATTCGGAGCAGCCATGGATTTGAAGTCGTTGCGCAAACCGAAATTGCTGGAGCTTGCAAGAGAGTTGGGTCTGGATGTCTCAGACAAACTCAGAAAACCAGAACTGCTAAGGGCTATTCTTGAGTTGGAGGCTGAGGATGACGAGCTGTCGGAATGCCTTGAGACCATTGAGGAGAGGGAGCAAAAAGAGAAAGACGAGCGCGAACGTAAAGAACAAAAAGATAAAGAGAAAGAAGAGCGCGCTTTGGAAATGAAGCGTCTCGAGGTAGAGATGGAACGCGCTCGTAATGGAAGTCAGGCACACGGTGCAGGAGAGCGGGTATCGTTCAAAATGACGGACCTGATGCGGCCGTTTAAGCTTGGAGAGGACATTGGTTTGTTCCTGGTTAACTTTGAGCGAACGTGCGAGAAGCAGGGGTTCTCTCGGGAAACGTGGCCACAGCGCTTGCTCACTTTGTTACCCGGCGAGGCGGCCGACGTAGTCGCTCGCTTGAAGAGAGAGGAGGCAGAGGATTTCGACCAAGTGAAATCGATTCTGCTAAAAAAGTACAGGCTGTCAGCGGAGGCGTTCCGTCGGAAGTTTCGGGAAAATGAAAAAGGCAGAAGCGAGTCATATACAGAGTTTGCCTACAGGCTTATGTCAAACATGCAGGAGTGGCTCAAAGAAGAGAAAGCGTTTGGTGACCACGAGAAAATTCTGCAGTGTTTCGGGCTGGAACAGTTTTATAGTCGGTTACCTGAGAACGTGCGGTACTGGGTCCTGGATAGGCCAGACGTTAGTACGGTGGCTAAAGCCGCCGAGCTAGCCGAGGAGTTTGTGACGCGTCGGGCTCGCGGAGCTAAGGACGGTCAAAAGGGTGAATTTGGCTCCAAGTCTGAGAGGCCGAAGTTCACACCCATGAAAGCAAGGGGGGACACACGTAGTGCGGATGCGAGTGAAAGCAGTCCGACCGAACGTAAGGAGACGGCGGCAGCCGAAGCCGAACTGTTGCATTTGGGTTGCAAGCCCCAAGGGTAGCGTTGGCCTGGCGGCCTGGGGCAAAGCTGGAAACATCCGAAGGTCCCGGCAAAGGATGAGTCGACTGGCAACAGAACAACTTGTTTATTCTGGCATCGCAAAAGAGCAGCCGGTCAGGGCGACCACGTTACTCGAAGGAAGGAATCGAAGGCTCTCTTTGGCGTCCGGGGCAGCCCCCTTTATACCCACGGAGTCGAGGGCAAGAGGGAACGGCTTGGGAAGAGTCATCCGATACGGCGACGCTTGAACATGTTCAGGCGTGACGGGCGCGTCCGCCAGGCCGGCGCCGGTCAGACCTCCTCGCCTCCCAGTTGGAGAGCTCCTCTCCCCGGCTGCCGCGCTTTGACAAGCGTGGGCAAAACATGCACACACACAAACACGCACGCACGACGACACGTGGCACTGAAACCTGCCTGGACGCGCTTGGCGGGAGGCGTTGCGGCAGCGATGAACGAAGCCGCGGCATCCGGTGCATCCGCGCCGGCTATACCGCGCGCTGTAGGCGAGACGTAACAGACCGCCCCGCCGGGAGAAGGAGATCCCGATGGTCAGGGGACTGCATCCGCTGTCCAGAGGGATGTCGCTCGATGATGCTCGTAAACGAAACCGGTCGTCCCTCGACGTTGCTTGAGCGCAGCGCACAGAGAAGGCCTCGTTCTCGGGTTCAGGATCACATAGGACACTGTAAAGTCACTTCGGGAGAGTTGCCATTTTTGTGCTCGTTCCCAGCAAGCGTTAGAACTACGCCGAAACGCAACCGCTCAGTCAGCAAGCACGAGACAACCCTCACTAAGCTCTGCCAGGCTCTTTCCCCTTTTATACTACTGCCTAGTTCCTTACAGTAGTCAAGCAGCACTCAGAACGCGTCCACAAATTGGAAAATTGCACTAGAAAGCACATAATCACTTTGAAACACTAAACAAAAGCAATATGTTAAAAATCCTGCCTCAGGAAGAAAACATCAGTAACCAACAACTTTGAGGCGGATTCCTACGTTAGGGGCTTCGACTTAAGCCATCGGCGTTACCGTTGAGACTCCCCTTTTTGTAACGCACCTCAAAGGAATATTGTTGCAAAGCGAGGCTCCAGCGCAGGAGGCGGCCATTTTTGGGAGAGATGTTCTGCAGCCATTGGAGAGGGCAGTGATCCGTCTCAATGATAAACCTCGAGCCGGCTAGGTAGCATGACAATTTCTGAACGGCCCACACGAGACACGCACACTCTTTCTCGGTGGCGCTGTACGCCTGCTCACGACAGGTCAGCTTACGACTAGCATACAGGACGGGGTGTTCCACTTCTCCATTGTCCCTGTGGCACAGTACAACGCCCATGCCTCGCTCACTAGCATCGCACTGAACAACGAACCCTTTGGTATAGTCTGGCGATCGTAGCACAGGCTGGCTTGTTAGGGCGCTCTTTAGGGCGCTAAAAGCTCTCTCCTTTGTCTCGCTCCAGACGACTGTTTGGGGCTCTGTTTTTCTTAGAGCATCCGTCAGGGGAGCCGCGATATCGGAGTACCTGGGGATGTACCTCTGATAGTAGCCGGCGACACCCAAGAACGACCGAATATCGGTCTTCGTGCGCGGTTGCGGGAAGTCTCGCACAGCGGCCACCTTTATTTCAGAGGGGCGGCGACGACCCTGTCCAATCACGTGACCGAGGTAGACAACCTCGGCCTGTGCTAATTGGCACTTGGGAGCCTTGATTGTCAAGCCCGCTTCGCGCAGGCGGGTTAGCACTGCCCGCAAGTGTGCCATATGCTCAGACCAGGATGCAGAGAATATCGCTACGTCGTCTAAATACGGTAAAGCGAATTCTTCCTGTCCCCGCAACACTTTGTCCATGAGGCT
Organism: Amblyomma americanum; assembly: GCF_052857255.1. NCBI lineage: Eukaryota > Metazoa > Arthropoda > Arachnida > Ixodida > Ixodidae > Amblyomma > Amblyomma americanum. The sequence continues at coordinate 234,445,158 of NC_135498.1, forward strand.
TGAAAAGCAGTATGGCGCGTTCTTCAAACCAAAACTCAAAACTTTAGGACGGAATGTTCCCATTGGTGAAATGAACGCCGCATACCTACTAGCCTCCTCTGTAAGTGGAACCTGCCAATAACCCCTGACAAGATCTAGGGTGGAAATAAACTGAGCGCTACTAACTTTCTCAAGGCGCTCCTCGATGTTAGGGATCGGATAAATTTGATCCTTAGTGATAGAATTAAGCCTGCGGTAGTCGACGCAAGGACGAGGTTCCTTGCCCGGTACCTCAACTAAAATCAAAGGGGAGGTATAATCACTCTCACCCGCCTCAATAACACCGAGCTGTAGCATTTTCTTTACCTCAGCCTCCATAATATCGCGCTGGCGGGGTGACACCCGGTACGCCTTGGATCGTACTGGCTCTGGCGAGGTAAGTTCTATATCATGAGTAAGGACAGAAGTCCTACCAGGCCTCTCAGAGAACTGACCTTGAAACTCTTGTAAGAGTTGGTGTAGTTCGGTTCTCTGCTCAGCTGACAGCGGTGCTTTAATGATTAAGTCACTAATGACCTGATCAGTGTCTTCCCTGTTCGTCACTGAGCCTAGTCCCGGAAGCTCGACCGGAAGCTCTTCTAACTTTCCCGTGTCGTGCATTTCATCTCCAGTACCTGGTGCCTTCAACGCTACAGGCTCAATTTTATCCAGTTCTGACGTGCTCGGAATATCAGCTTGCTGCGCCTCCGACCCTTTCTCATTGTTCGACAACGTCGGCCCCGCAACTACCGCCTTTGCAGCGAGCTCCCGAACTCTCGGTCTGGTTAAGGCCTGAACGCTAGCCTCACCAAACAAAAGCCCCTTCTCGCGCAGGAGGTGATCGGACCTGTTCGAAAAAAGATACGGGTACTGGGGGGGCAGCCTAGATGACACTACGGCCTCCGTCTCAAGTGCTCCGAAAGGTCCTTCAATAAGCACTTTTGCTACGGGCAGACACACGCTGTGAGCTTCCACGGCTTGCTTGATCCATGCGCACTCGCCCGTGAACATATCGGGTTCTACGTAAGAGGGGTGAACTACATCCATTGTAGCTGCGGAATCACGAAGCACTCGGCACTCTTTCCCGTTCACGAGGAAGTCTCGCATGTAAGGCTCGAGAAGCTTCATGTTCTCGTCAGTGCTACATAATGACAAACACACGACTTCTCTTTTTGTTTCTGGACACTGCGCCGAAAAGTGACCCGGCTTCTGGCACGTATAACACACGCGCGCTTGCCTCGCCTCGAACCGCTTTCTGCGTTCGGCTTCGGCTGCCGCCGTCTCCTTACGTTCGGTCGGACTGCTTTCACTCGCATCCGCACTACGCGTGTCCCCCCTTGCTCTCATGGGTGTGAACTTCGGCCTCTCAGACTTGGAGCCAAATTCACCCTTTTGACCGTCCTTAGCTCCGCGAGCCCGACGCGTCACAAACTCCTCGGCTAGCTCGGCGGCTTTAGCCACTGTACTAACGTCTGGCCTATCCAAGACCCAGTACCGCACGTTCTCAGGTAACCGACTATAAAACTGTTCCAGCCCGAAACACTGCAGAATTTTCTCGTGGTCACCAAACGCTTTCTCTTCTTTGAGCCACTCCTGCATGTTTGACATAAGCCTGTAGGCAAACTCTGTATATGACTCATTTCTGCCTTTTTCATTTTCCCGAAACTTCCGACGGAACGCCTCCGCTGACAGCCTGTACTTTTTTAGCAGACTTGATTTCACTTGGTCGAAATCCTCTGCCTCCTCTCTCTTCAAGCGAGCGACTACGTCGGCCGCCTCGGCGGGTAACAAAGTGAGCAAGCGCTGTGGCCACGTTTCCCGAGAGAACCCCTGCTTCTCGCACGTTCGCTCAAAGTTAACCAGGAACAAACCAATGTCCTCTCCAAGCTTAAACGGCCGCATCAGGTCAGTCATTTTGAACGATACCCGTTCTCCTGCACCGTGTGCCTGACTTCCATTACGAGCGCGTTCCATCTCTACCTCGAGACGCTTCATTTCCAAAGCGTGTTGACGGTCGCGCTCTTCTTTCTCTTTTTGTTCTTTACGTTCTCGCTCCTCTTTCTCTTTTTGTTCTTTACGTTCGCGCTCGTCTTTCTCTTTTTGTTCTTTACGTTCGCGCTCGTCTTTCTCTTTTTGTTCTTTACGTTCGCGCTCCTCTTTCTCTTTTTGTTCCCTCTCCTCAATGGTCTCAAGGCATTCCGACAGCTCGTCATCCTCAGCCTCCAACTCAAGAATCGCCCTTAGCAGTTCTGGTTTTCTGAGTTTGTCTGAGACATCAAGACCCAACTCTCTTGCAAGCTCCAGCAATTTCGGTTTGCGCAACGACTTCAAATCCATGGCTGCTCCGAATGCTGCTTTCTCTACTGCCTACTATTGTCTTGCCGCAAACTAACCCGGCAGCAACGACAACCACAATTACCAGCTCTGTTTCTGACACTAACAAAAGCCTGGCAAAACTCAGAAGAAGAAAGTCCCGCACTCACCAAACCTCGCAGCCACGAATTCAGCGCAGTCGTTCCGCTGCAGGCAACCAGTCATCACACAGGGCTCGTTGCACTGCTCCCGGATGGTCGTTGTGCTGCTCAGCATACAGTTGACCGCATATCTTCGCTGCTGGCCTCCGTTGTCGGGATCTCACCGCTGGCAACCAGTTGTTGCATTTGGGTTGCAAGCCCCAAGGGTAGCGTTGGCCTGGCGGCCTGGGGCAAAGCTGGAAACATCCGAAGGTCCCGGCAAAGGATGAGTCGACTGGCAACAGAACAACTTGTTTATTCTGGCATCGCAAAAGAGCAGCCGGTCAGGGCGACCACGTTACTCGAAGGAAGGAATCGAAGGCTCTCTTTGGCGTCCGGGGCAGCCCCCTTTATACCCACGGAGTCGAGGGCAAGAGGGAACGGCTTGGGAAGAGTCATCCGATACGGCGACGCTTGAACATGTTCAGGCGTGACGGGCGCGTCCGCCAGGCCGGCGCCGGTCAGACCTCCTCGCCTCCCAGTTGGAGAGCTCCTCTCCCCGGCTGCCGCGCTTTGACAAGCGTGGGCAAAACATGCACACACACAAACACGCACGCACGACGACACGTGGCACTGAAACCTGCCTGGACGCGCTTGGCGGGAGGCGTTGCGGCAGCGATGAACGAAGCCGCGGCATCCGGTGCATCCGCGCCGGCTATACCGCGCGCTGTAGGCGAGACGTAACAGAACGCAGAAAGCGGTTCGAGAGGAGGCAAGCGCGCGTGTGTTATACGTGCCAGAAGCCGGGTCACTTTTCGGCGCAGTGTCCAGAAACAAAAAGAGAAGTCGTGTGTTTGTCATTATGTAGCACTGACGAGAACATGAAGCTTCTCAAACCTTACATGCGAGACTTCCTCGTGAACGGGAAAGAGTGCCGAGTGCTTCGTGATTCCGCAGCTACAATGGATGTAGTTCACCCCTCTTACGTAGAACCCGATATGTTCACGGGCGAGTGCGCATGGATCAAGCAAGCCGTGGAAGCTCATAGCGTGTGTCTGCCCGTAGCAAAAGTGCTTATTGAAGGACCTTTCGGAGCACTTGAGACGGAGGCCGTAGTGTCATCTATGCTGCCCCCCCCCCCCCGTAGATAGATAGATAGAACTTTTATTCATGTCAATTGCCAGACAACATAAATCAGGCCTACCAAAGCCTCAAAGGGCTTGAGTGGCAGCGCCTGGCAGACAGCGAACATTGGCAAAACAAAGGAAAATAGAGACGTTGCAATGAACTTTGCAAAAAAGAAAAAGGTCACCAAAACATAGTGAAACAAATATATAACTATTACAACATCAAGAGAGATTACAGTAATTTGAAATTAATACAATAAATAGATGAAATAACTACGGGGCAGGAAGCAGCGCGGAGACATACCGCAAAGTTTTTTTTCAGGGTGTATTTAGTTTTCATGCGGAGTACAGTAGGTGGCAAGCTATTGAAACAGGCAGGTACATAGTAACGGCGTGTGCGCTTTCCGTACCGGGTTGAGGAGCGAGGAATGCAATAACGGTATTTTGGTCTTAAATCCCGAGCAGGAACATATGGAACGGTGAACTGACTGTACCAGAAGTGTTTTAGCACAATAGTTTCTGTTAATAAAGAGTTAAAACTTGGAAGCTTTAGTCTTCTAAAAATATCAATGTCATTACCAATGGACAGGTCGTAAGCAATATTCTTTAGAAGCAAACGCAAAAGCGAATTCACCCTGTGTTGCCAGCGAACCGTGCAATGACCATAAACAGTAATTCCGTACCTAAGTACACTATAGGCTAGAGCATGTGCAACACATTTACGGACAGAAAAAGGCATAAAATATCTGATGTTATACAGGACACACGATACAGCACGAAGCCTTTGGCAAACAAAAGAAAGGTGCGAGTTCCAAGAGAGATCGCTGTCGAAGATCAGGCCAAGATATTTGACCGAATGCGCATATTTTACTGGTACACAGTTGCAATTAAAACAAGAGGAAGTATGCAAATAAACAGGGTCAGTCAATTCAACTTGTTTTAATGGGTTATGAAAACAGATCAGTTTTGTTTTAGAAGTATTAACATTAATAAGATTAAACTTAAACCAGTCCATGACTTTAATAGCTGCTATCTGCAGTGCTGTAACAGCATCAGTGTATTTCTTTGCACATGCAACAATAACAGTGTCATCAGCATACTGAAACAGCAAAGGTGGCACACTGGTAGCAAGGTCGTTAACGTATAGATTGAATAATAAAGGACTCAATATAGAACCCTGCAGGACTCCAGAGGTAATTGCCGTGAAATCGCTATGGAATCTTGAAATCGACACATATTGGCGCCTATCTTGTTAAAATTTAGTAAGCAGTTCTAAAAACGAACCTCGAAATCCCAGCGCAGAAAGTTTATCAAGCAAAAGAACGTGGCAGATGCTATCAAAAGCCTTGCTTACGTCCAGAAAAAGAGAACATGCGACTTGATTCTTATCAAAAGCTGAATTTAGCACGTCAGAGAATTCTTCAAGAAGAACCGTTGTTCCTTTTCCTGCTATAAAGCCGTACTGACAAGGTGATAGAACACTGTGCGTATTCAAAAAATTCGTCATGGTGAGTAATAGATGCTTCTCAAAAATTTGGCCAATGCATGGTAGAATAGAGATAGGTCGGTAATTACTCATAATGTTTCTGGAGCCACCCTTGTACAAAGGTATAACTTTAGCAGTTTTCATTGAAGCAGGTATTATACCAGTAGAAATGATAGTGTTAAGGATAACTAGTAGAACACCTTTAATCACTTCAAAGTTTCTGCACAATTCAGAAATCGTGAGGCCGTCATGACCAGGAGATTTGCTACGTTTAAGACTGAAAAGTGTACACCTTAAATCACTTTCAGTAAAATCAGGAAGGAAAGCAGATTCCATCACACTGAGAGGCATAGGACAGTCGGTAGGAGGGGTTCGAGATGCACCAGAGACCAGAGAAAAAAAATTGTTGAAGTCATTCGCAATGCTCTGTCCATCTTTATGAAAATGCGAGATGAAATATGTATCATTGTAGATAGCAGCGCTCCCTCCTTTCAGACTATTCACCAATGACCATGTTTTCTTGCTGTTAAAACGTGCGTCATTAAACTGAGACCTAAAGTGGTTGCGCTTGGCCAGACGGATCATGGCATTGACACGGTTTCGTTCACGTTTAAACTGCAGTCGTAGCTGAGAACAGTTTGGGGCACGTCTTGATCGAGCCCAGAGCAGATCCTTCTCTTTAATGGCTTCCAGTATTGCGGAAGACATCCACTTATTGTCTAAATTTCGTTGTTTAACTGTCACCATGCGGGAAGATTCTGCTTTGTGTGAACGAAAAACATCGACGAACCTGTCATATAAGTCCGCAGGGGACACACTGTGTATAAAAGAATCCCAATCATGCTTGGCTATTCTTTCATCAAGACGCTTATAATCAAGTACTGTTACCTTTTGCTGGCTGTGCGTAGATGCAGGATGGCTGGAACTATCTGTTAACGAGCAGCAAATGAAATAGTGGTCTGCAAGCTTGACCTCAACCACAGCAGACCGCACCGACAGGTTTTGAGTACCCGTACCTATTTTCGAACAGGTCCGATCACCTCCTGCGCGAGAAGGGGCTTTTGTTTGGTTAGGCTAGCGTTCAGGCCTTAACCAGATCGAGAGTTCGGGAGCTCGCTGCAAAGGCGGTAGTTGCGGGGCCGACGTTGTAGAACAATGAGAAAGGGTCGGAGGCGCAGCAAGCTGATATTCAGAGCACGTCCGAACTGAATAAAATTGAGCCTGTAGCGTTGAAGGCACCAGGTACTGGAGAGGAAATGCCCGACACGGCAAAGTTAGAAGAGCTTCCGGTCGAGCTTCCGGGACTAGGCTCAGTGACGAACAGGGAAGACACTGATCAGGTCATTAGTGACTTAATAATTAAAGCACCGCTGTCGGCTGAGCAGAAAACCGAGCTACACCAACTCTTAAAAGAGTTTCAAGGTCAGTTCTCTGAGAGGCCTGGTAGGACTTCTGTCCTTACTCATGATATAGAACTTACCTCCCCAGAGCCAGTACGATCCAAGGCGTACCGGGTGTCACCCCGCCAGCGCGATATTATGGAGGCTGAGGTAAAGAAAATGCTACAGCTCGGTGTTATTGAGGCGGGTGAGAGTGATTATACCTCCCCTTTGATTTTAGTTGAGGTACCGGGCAAGGAACCTCGTCCTTGCGTCGACTACCGCAGGCTTAATTCCCTCACTAAGGATCAAATTTATCTGATCCCTAACATCGAGGAGCGCCTTGAGAAAGTTAGTAGCGCTCAGTTTATTTCCACCCTAGATCTTGTCAGGGGTTATTGGCAGGTTCCACTTACAGAAGAGGCTAGTAGGTATGCGGCGTTCATTTCACCAATGGGAACATTCCGTCCTAAAGTTTTGAGTTTTGGTTTGAAGAACGCGCCATACTGCTTTTCAAGCCTCATGGACAAAGTGTTGCGGGGACAGGAAGAATTCGCTTTACCGTATTTAGACGACGTAGCGATATTCTCCGCATCCTGGTCTGAGCATATGGCACACTTGCGGGCAGTGCTAACCCGCCTGCGCGAAGCGGGCTTGACAGTCAAGGCTCCCAAGTGCCAATTAGCACAGGCCGAGGTTGTCTACCTCGGTCATGTGATTGGACAGGGTCGTCGCCGCCCCTCTGAAATAAAGGTGGCCGCTGTGCGAGACTTCCCGCAACCGCGCACGAAGACCGATATTCGGTCGTTCTTAGGTGTCGCCGGCTACTATCAGAGGTACATCCCCAGGTACTCCGATATCGCGGCTCCCCTGACGGATGCTCTAAGAAAAACAGAGCCCCAAACAGTCGTCTGGAGCGAGACAAAGGAAAGAGCTTTTAGCGCCCTAAAGAGCGCCCTAACAAGCCAACCTGTGCTACGATCGCCAGACTACACAAAAGGGTTCGTTGTTCAGTGCGATGCTAGTGAGCGAGGCATGGGCGTTGTACTGTGCCAACGGGAAAATGGAGAAGTGGAACACCCCGTCCTTTATGCTAGTCGTAAGCTGACCTGTCGTGAGCAGGCGTACAGCGCCACCGAGAAAGAGTGTGCGTGTCTCGTGTGGGCCGTTCAGAAATTGTCATGCTACCTAGCCGGCTCGAGGTTTATCATTGAGACGGATCACTGCCCTCTCCAATGGCTGCAGACCATCTCTCCCAAAAATGGCCGCCTCCTGCGCTGGAGCCTCGCTTTGCAACAATATTCCTTTGAGGTGCGTTACAAAAAGGGGAGTCTCAACGGTAACGCCGATGGCTTAAGTCGAAGCCCCTAACGTAGGAATCCGCCTCAAAGTTGTTTGTTACTGATGTTTTCTTCCTGAGGCAGGATTTTTAACATATTGCTTTTGTTTAGTGTTTCAAAGTGATTATGTGCTTTCTAGTGCAATTTTCTAATTTGTGGACGCGTTCTGAGTGCTGCTTGACTACTGTAAGGAACTAGGCAGTAGTATAAAAGGGGAAAGAGCCTGGCATAGCTTAGTGAGGGTTGTCTCGTGCTTGCTGACTGAGCGGTTGCGTTTCGGCGTAGTTCTAACGCTTGCTGGGAACGAGCACAAATATGGCAACTCTCCCGAAGTCACTTTGCAGTGCCCTGTGTGAACCTGAACCTGAGAACGAGGCCTTCTCTGTGCGCTGCGCTCATGCAACGCCGTGGGACGACCGATTTCGATTACGAGCATCATCGAGCGACATCCCTCTGGACAGCGGATGCAGTCCCCTGACCATCGGGATCTCCTTCTCCCGGCGGGGCGGTCTGTTACGTTTTGCCTACGACGCGCGGTACAGCCGGCGCGGATGCAACGGACGCCGGGGCTTCATTCAAAGTGGCGGTCATTTTGGGCCCGTTCAGTGCTGCCGTAACGCCTCCCGCCAAGCGCGTCCAGGCAGGTTTCAATGCCACGTGTCGTCGTGTGTGCGTGTGTGTGTGTGCATGTTGGTGCCCACGCTTGTCAAAGCGCGGCAGCCGGGGAGAGGAGCTCCCCAACTGGGAGGCGAGGAGGTCTGACCGGCGCCGGCCCGGCGGACGCGTCACTTCACGTCTCAACATGTCCGTGCGTCGCCGTCTCGTACGACTCATCCCAAGCCGTTCCTTCTTGCCATCGACTCCGAGGGTATAAAAGCCGCTGCCCCGGACGCCAAAGAGAGACTTCGATTTCTTCCTTCGAGTAACGTGGCCGCCCTGACCGGCTGCTCTTTTGCGATGCCAGAATAAACAAGTTGTTCTGTTGCCAGTCGACTCATCCTTTGCCGGGACCTTCGGATGTTTCCAGCTGTGCCCCAGGCCGCCAGGCCAACGCTACCCTTGGGGCTTGCAACCCATTTGCAACAATTGGTTTCTCTTCTGAAACTCAACTTGATATGCTTGTGGTCACTACCTACACTTCCGGAACCATGTTTATCTATGCTCATTACCCCTAATCTGTTATACATCCTCTGTGATATTAGTGCATAATCTATCGTCGAGTGCAGACTCCCTGCCTCCCATGTTTTGAGCCCTTCACACTAGAGATGGGCAAGAAGGCTCAATTCAATTAGCCGCTCGGAACGGCTCAGCTCACTGAAATGAACCGGCTGATTTTAACGGCTCACTGGCACACTTATATCTGTAAGGGTGATTGGGTCCCTCAGGAACGAGTGAGCCGTGGTTCTATCCTTCCCACTCCCTCTCTCCTCAAATGCGGCGCAGCGACCTTTCTTTTTCTTTTCTTTCCGCATGCTACCGACTCACACGTCTGGACCGGCTCCTTCAAGCACGTCTCTAGCTCTTTTTTTTTCTCACCCTCGCTACCGCCTCAACCGTCTGTCCTGGCTCCCTCGCTCACTCTAACACCCTCTCTACCGCGACGCGGCGTGCGGCGAGGACTTCCCCGAACAGCGCAGGGACTATCCCCTTTTGTCTTTTGAACCGCTATTTCCATTTTTTTCTCACCCTCGCTACCGTCTCATCCGTCTGGCCTGGCTCCCTCGCTCACTCTAACACCCTCTCCACCGCGACGCGGCGTGCGGCAAGCACTTCCCCGAACAGCGCAGGGACTATCCCCTTTTGTCTTTTGAATCGCTCTTTCCTTTTTTTCTCACCCTCGCTACCGTCTCAACCGTCTGGCCTGGCTCCCTCGCTCACTCTAACACCCTCTCCACCGCGACGCGGCGTGCGGCGAGCACTTCCCCGAACAGCGCAGGGACTATCCCCTTTTGTCTTTTCAACCGCTCTTTCCTTTTTTTCTCACCCTCGCTACCACCTCATTCGTCTGGCCTGGCTCCCTCGCTCACTCTAACACCCTCTCCAGCGCGACGCGGCGTGCGGCGAGCACTTCCCTGAACAGAGCAGGGACTATCCCCTTTTGTCTTTTGAACCGCTATTTCCTTTTTTTTCTCACCCTCGCTACCGTCTCATCCGTCTGGCCTGGCTCCCTCGCTCACTCTAACACCCTCTCCACCGCGACGCGGCGTGCGGCAAGCACTTCCCCGAACAGCGCAGGGACTATCCCCTTTTGTCTTTTGAACCGCTATTTCCTTTTTTTTTCTCACCCTCGCTACCGTCTCATCCGTCTGGCCTGGCTCCCTCGCTCACTCTAACACCCTCTCCACCGCGACGCGGCGTGCGGCGAGCACTTCCCCGAACAGCGCAGGGACTATCCCCTTTTGTCTTTTGAATCGCTCTTTCCTTTTTTTCTCACCCTCGCTACCGCCTCAACCGTCTGGCCTGGCTCCCTCGCTCACTCTAACACCCTCTCCACCGCGACGCGGCGTGCGGCGAGCACTTCCCCGAACAGCGCAGGGACTATCCCCTTTTGTCTTTTCAACCGCTCTTTCCTTTTTTTCTCACCCTCGCTACCACCTCATCCGTCTGGCCTGGCTCCCTCGCTCACTCTAACACCCTCTCCAGCGCGACGCGGCGTGCGGCGAGCACTTCCCTGAACAGCGCAGGGACTATCCCCTTTTGTCTTTTGAACCGCTATTTCCTTTTTTTTTCTCACCCTCGCTACCGTCTCATCCGTCTGGCCTGGCTCCCTCGCTCACTCTAACACCCTCTCCACCGCGACGCGGCGTGCGGCGAGCACTTCCCCGAACAGCGCAGGGACTATCCCCTTTTGTCTTTTGAATCGCTCTTTCCTTTTTTTCTCACCCTCGCTACCGCCTCAACCGTCTGGCCTGGCTCCCTCGCTCACTCTAACACCCTCTCCACCGCGACGCAGCGTGCGGCGAGCACTTCCCCGAACAGCGCAGGGACTATCCCCTTTTGTCTTTTCAACCGCTCTTTCCTTTTTTTCTCACCCTCGCTACCACCTCATCCGCCTGGCCTGGCTCCCTCGCTCACTCTAACACCCTCTCCAGCGCGACGCGGCGTGCGGCGAGCACTTCCCTGAACAGCGCAGGGACTATCCCCTTTTGTCTTTTGAACCGCTCTTTCGGAAGAACGAGTGGTTCGCACTTTGCCAGAAGACCCGGCCCTGACTGAACGGGTCGGCACGGCTCACTGAACGAGAGAGAACCGGCTCTCCAAAAAAAACGACTCTCTGAGAGCCGCTTTTTTGCAGAGCCGGCTCTCTAGTTCAGTGAGCCGTGCTGAACCGTTGAGTCAGAGCCGGGTCTTCTGGCAAATCGCGTATTGCTGGGCGAGTTGGCTGAGAGCCGGTTCTTTTGGACAGCCGGTTCTCTCGTTCAGTGAGCCGGGCCCAACTGTTCAGTCAATAGCCGGGTCTTCTGGCAAAGTACGTACTGCTGGGCGAGTTGGCTGAGGGCCGGTTCTTTTGGAGAGCCGGTTCTCTCGTTCAGTGAGCATGCCGACCCGTTCAGTGAGAGCCGTTCTTTTGGAGTGCCGGTTCTCTCGTTCAGTGAGCCGTGCCGAACCATTCAGTCAGAGCCTCTGACTGAAAGGTGTGGCACGGCTCACTGAACGAGAGAGAACCGGCTCTCAACAACTTGCCCAGAAATACTCACTTTGCCAGAAGAGTCGAAGCCGAGGGACTGGTTTCGACTCTTGCGAGGAAGGGCGGCAATGCTGTTTCTTTCTCACACTGCTAATAGATGGTGCGCAAATCGCACCCGGCAGAACAACCGGCTCCGACGAAACGGTTCGGCACGGCTTACTACGGTTCACTGAACGGGCTGTCCAAAGAACCGGCTCTCCAAAAGAGCCGCCGCTCGGTTTTACTGAGCCACGGCTCGCTCGCTGTTTCAAAAGAGCGGCTCAAAAGATCCGGCTCGCTCCTGAGCGGCCCATCTCTACTTCACACTTCTCGGTACTGTTGCATAGAACTAAATCATGCCTGTCACACATATCCTGCAGCATGCTTCCTGTCGAATCTCTGTACCCATCCAGGTCTTCTATATGTGCGTTCATGTCAGCTATTAAAATTATCTCGCCCTTTATTCCTAGCTCATCAATGTCGCTTGCATTGCATCCATCATCATTTTTCTGTTTTCCTTTTTGGCATTAGCTCCTGTCCACAGGTATACAAAGCCAAGGAGTGTTTACTCCCCTGCTACTTTTCCCTTTAGCCATAAATGTTTCTCGCATCCCAGTTTAACCCTTTGAAAATTCATACATTTATGAATGAATGCCCCAATTCCACCCCCCTTTCTGCTGCCCTCTGTTCTATTGCAATATTCCCATGCGCAGTCAGGGTTACAGGGTGGTTGCTCCATGGCTCTAAGACGAGTTTCCACTAAATCATATACTATTAATTCCTCCTGCCTTAACTGTTCTTCTATTTCCTCCCATTTCAGTCAATTCCTGCCACCTTGAATGTTAATGAAGCCTATATCTGAAATAACTTGGCCCTGGCGCTTGTGTCTCTTTCTTCTCCTATGGTTCCATCGTGCCTTTGATCGTGGTTCTTTCTTCTCTACACTGGTTTCCTCGGAGCTTGGAGACCCCCCAAAAAGCTGTTGTTTGGCGACTTATCCTACTACCCACCCTCTTGCCAGTTGCACCACCGTAGTGAATGCCATCCTGTGCAAAAGGGTGGGGCCTGACCTAGTACACTTCCCCATTAACTTCCATTGCCGCGTATCCTAGTCGTCGACTCATAAACTAATTACACGGTTAGCCTCAACAACCCTCCTTTCCGTTTCACTAGCCTGCCTCTCGACCTCTGGGATTGTGCATATGGTCACATGCATACTCTCAGAGGCCTCTCTAAGCCTACGCATCCCCACTTCTAAATGCTTCTCGAGATTCTGGCTCCTCCCCTTCAGCACATCGTTGAGACCAGCATGGATAACAACAAGGTGTTCGCCATCCATGTTGCCCCCTACCACCTCCTGGGCTCTGGCCATTGCATCTACCATGCACTTCCCTGACTGGGCCGCCACCTGCAGCCGCCTGTCCGCCTTCACTGTCGTCAAAACGGCTCCCTCATCCCTTGCTACGTTCGAGAGTAAACTACGAAAGACCGCCACCTGCCGATTGTGAGAAGAACCAAGAATACCGTTATGTGCATGCCGAAAAAACGTAGTGTACAAAATTGAGATATCCTGTGGACTATGCTACATCGGAGAAAAGGGGAAATGCGTGAATGAACACTTAGGAGAACATTAACGCTCCTTGGCACTACCCCCCAAAAGCAATTTTTCCTTACATTGGTTTGAGTGCAAATGCACCCCAGCTTTCAGTGCGACAATTGTGTACAGGCATAGAGACCAGCGCACGCGGGAAATAGTTTAAGCGTTCCTGATTCATGAAAAGCAGGAAAAGTGCGTGAGCAAGCCATCTCTGGCGCTCACTCGCAAGGAAATTGATTATCTTAGCGGCTAGTGACTAGTGCAGGCTTTACCTCTTTCCTTCTGTTTGTTGACGTACTCAATCAACGATGCAATGCCACGCGTTTATTGCGCTTTGGTTCTCATATTTATCGTGCCGTCACAGGAATAAAATCGTCAGTCGTAAGTCAGCGCCTGTGTTTCTCCGCTCCTTTAGTCCTCTCTTTTTTTGCACTGTATCTTTTCCTGGGAAATGTACCGACCAGCCCAGACAAATACCCTTGTGCATACAATGTGATACGACAAATCTGCGTTAGCAGCAATAGTTTACGCATAGATTCTATATTTTCGCTTTTACGATGACCTCTTTTCTTTGCATCTTCGAATCTGATTTCGCCGTCGATTTTTCGCCCAGCTGGTGGTGAGTCGCTTTTGGCGACTGCTCGATTGTGGGGGATGTCGGTGGTTGGTGAGCGCCTTTTGGAGGATGTGGTTGGCTGGTGGGAGGGTGGAGGCTTCATTTCGGCGTCGCTATGTTGTTCCCGTGAGGCGAGGAATTCTGGTGAGTGCATGCTGCTGGAGGTGGTCATCATCATCATCATCATCATCAGGCTGACTACACCCACTGCAGGGCAAAGGCCTCTCCATGTCTCTGCAATTAACCCTGTCCTTTGCCAGCTGCGTCCACCCTATATCTGCAAACTGCCATCCGCCCACCTAGCCTTCTAACCTACGCTCGCCTTCTCTTGGAATCCACTCCGTTAGCCTTAAGGACCAGCGGTTATCTCGCCTTCGTAGTACATGCCCTGCCTAAGCCATTTCTTCCTCGATTTCGACTAGGATGTCATTAACACGCGTTTGTTCCCTCACCCACTCTGCCTGCTTCCGGTCTCTTAACGTTACACCTAACCTTTCCACGGCTCGCTGTGCTGTCCTTAACTTAAGCTGAAACCTTTTCGTTAGCCTACACGTTTCTGCCCCGTAGGTGAGTACCGGCTAGATACAGCTGTTGTACCCTTTTTTGGCGGTATTTGTGGGTCTTCTCGAGGGTTGAGGTGGTTGCAGCTTTTCGTAAGGCGACGGGGAGCATGCCATCTGCCGCACCCGTCAGAGCGGCTAGGCCAGATGACACCCGGATATTGAAGCGGAACATACGGCGCGCATAAGGTAGGAATGAAGTTACAGAGATGCCTGCGAGAGACGAAAGGACGGGCGTGCGCCGTCAGGTGGCGCATATCCCTGTTTTGCCATGCTTTCGCACGTCGCGCATCATTCAGATTTAGGCAGTAGATTTAGACGCTTTTTATCACCGCGATGCTCAGGGAGTCACAGGATTGGAGTTCTTTCACGCCTGTCGCCACTTCGTAGCACCAAATGCGCAGAAGTTAATGAAGTAGCGCTTGCAAGCGAGGCGCAATGAGGAACAGAGATGCCGAGAAGATACCTTAGTGACATCGTTGAGTAAAGCGCTACCCACGCTTAAGTACCGCTTTGTCACTATTTTGGGTTTTGAATGTCTAGTACGATATTGAAAGCACATTTTTTTCGCCGTTAAACGCGGGAACGCGCGGTACAGAGGTACAAATTCTCCGCATGGGAATGGTAGCATGCGTGACAAAACAGTTTCACGAAACAGACACTTCTCTGACGTAACGTTTCTTCACACACCTTCTGTGAAATTAATGCTCACCTAGATAGCCCAAAGTAGAGGCTAACGAAAGGATTGATCTTAAATTGAGGCAGACGCATCGAGCTATGGAAAAGAAAACTATGCGTATAACGCTAATAGACAGGAAGCATGCATTGTGGGTCAGGGAACCAACGCGGGTTAAAGACATCCTAGTCGAAATCAGGAGGAAGAAATGAGCCTGGGCAGGGCGTGTAATGCGAAGGCAGGACAACCGATGGTGGTAGAAGTGGCTGTGAAACACCTTCTAAGGGGAGTACATAAACTCGCTCAACCACTATATTCTCTCGGCGTGAACGACTGAGCTAAATAGCACCCTTCTACACGCCGCAAAAAAGCCGAAATCACACCTGAATGTTGGCGAATGCTTTCCGGCGACTTTTGCATGCTCGCACATCGCATGGGAATGCGATCAAGCACCGGTAAACACAATCATTGAAAAGCCGAGTGCAGCGCATTCGGAGCAGACGCTGGCTAGCAAGGGCGAAAATGATCAGCAAAAACTGGTCGCACGTGCCGAGCGGGCAGCAGAAGCAAGAGGCACCCTTCACTGAGGGCACGCTCGCAGTATGAGAAGAGGAACCCAAGAAGGGCCTCAAGCTGAAATAACAAAGAATAAATACAGTTTTCTCTCTCTCTCTCTCTCGCATGCTGGCGACCTCCTGCGTCGCGTGCTACGGCGTAATTATGTTAACGAGACGGCTATTGGTTAGACTTTGAAGGCATTACGCAGCTACCATGGCCGCGGCCAATCAGCAGCGTCCATAGAGTTAGTAAATATGATCTAGAGGAAAAGCCAGCGCCACCGTTAATGAGAGTTTCTTAAAAGGCACTGCATCCACCGTAGGAATGGCAGGAAGACAGCGCATCGTACTTTGCTTGTACATTGCAATAAATGAGCAGAAAAGCAGACAGGCATGAACGAGCACCCGATCGTCCCATGGCGAGAGGCGGCTCTCTCTTCCTGTCACCAAATGTAGCTAACCGTGGAAAATAATTTTATTGCCTATAGCAGGCACGCTTTTCAGAGCAAATATTATTATCAAACATTATTAGCGCTTAAAATAGTACACTACAGTCAGCTATAGCGGGTTCGCGCCAATATCTGGGCATAAGGTATAGTTCATGCCATGGGGAACTTGCCCGAGCCCACGCTTTGCTATGAGAAACTAGTTTTCACGCACTAAGCACCGACTCTTGCCATATCCAGGCGCTGCGCTTCGAGAGTTTGCCAAGAAAAACACGAAGAAAAACATGAAAGATGTCCTACCCTTAAATGACGTCCGTGTTCATGCTGACAAGTGCAACTAGCGGGTATATGCGCGAATTCGTGAAGTGGAAGACGTTCTTTCAACTTCCTTCCGAAGGAAGGGAGCTTCTGAGAAAGATCTATAGCTTTCCTTTGTAGCTGTATGGCTGCGCTCGGGCGGATTTGAATGAGTAAATACTCCCTTATTACAAAACTGCTCCACCTTGGGGGCTTCCCCTAAGCATCTGACCAACACTGTTACCAGTTCGAGTTATTGATCATTCGCTCTCGCCCTACCATAGTTTTGCCGTCCCAGTTAGGTCAGTGGGTAGAACGACTGCTCCGGCGAAGCGCTGGTCCCGGGTTCGAACCCCTGACCAAGAAGAATTTTTCATTAACTCCGAAATTTCTGAAAAATATCTACAGCTTTCCTTTGTAGCCGTATGGCTGCGCTTGGGTGGATGCCAATAAGTAATTACTCCCTTATTACAAATATATTCCACCTCGGGGGATTCCCCTAAACATTTACCAATCTCCGGCGAGTACTGTTAACATAAGGTGCGCTTGTCGCATTACTTCGCACTTTTAAAAGATAACTATCTCCCAGAGTGCTACCAGAAATGCTGCGTGAACACAGCAGCAGACTTCTGAGTTCTCAATTCACACACAAAAAAAACTTTCTCCACTTTTTTCGCATTTCAGTGCACAGGCAGCACAGGCTTCTACTGAACAAAGCGTGCGTATAGAAGAACTTTTTGTTGGGCTAGATGGTGCATGTTGTAACCAAAGAACTGTAGCGCAACAAAGACGAACACAAGAAAGGGGCACACAGGACTAGCGCTAGTCCTGTGTGCCCCTTTCTGGACAACTACACCACATACCACAAACCGCACAAAACATTATTGACAACTACAGTGGTGAAAATGAAATTCAACAATAAACAAATTAAATGCGTAGCAAAGTCAACGAGCCACCGGAAGTTAATCCGAAACCCGGCATGCCTCGGGCGTCCATGGTGGATGAAGAGCATAGCGGCCAGCTTACCTCCATTGAATCGAGAGAAACTTTATGAGCAGCGTTGCTCCAGAGCGCCAACTTTCTGGAGTTGGGTGCAAATTAAGAACGCAGTGGCTTTTTCCCGTCAAAGCACCCACTCCCAGACAATGGCGCTGGCCAATGCTTATGACCCTGGTGGTGTGACAAAGCAGGGAGTGGTATATAGATGGAACGGGACAATCCCTTCCCTCTACGGTCGGGGATGCACCCCTATCTTCGTTGTGACGCTTCTCCCTGCATTGTTACGATAGCAGGGTCGGTGAGAATCGCCTGACGTCATTGGCTGGAAGACGGTTCTTTGACGGGAAAAACTCACTGGGTTTTTGAGTTGTATCCGATTACAGCGTGCTAAAAAAGCGACGAGAGCAGAACGAAAGGCGCGAAGACGTGAAATTCAAATTTTTACTACAGATAACTTGGCATCTACAAACCACATTTGAAAAATTTTTGCTGGTTGATATTCGTGAAGCAGCGTCCGTTAACATCCGAGGAGTACCGCTCCTTTATTCAGAGCCGCTTTCAGATACCCTCGAGGGCTGACTAGATTCCAAGCGAAGGAAATCGCACCAGGGGACGGCGGAAAGTTAGGCGGGTAGGCTGATGATTATAATGATGATGAATAAAGCTTGTTTATTCTGCCGGAAGCAGAACGGTAGTAGGTGACAATTTCATCTCGCGAAGAGCCTGAAAAGCAGGAATTATGAAACTATTCCTGAAATACACGAATTGTACCCCAAAATTGTTTTAAAAAAAAAAACCGGACGTGCAGTCCACTAAATATTAAGCGCGAAAAAATCATGAACACCTGTGAATTTTCATTGTTGGCATCTTGGCTC
Organism: Amblyomma americanum; assembly: GCF_052857255.1. Taxonomy (NCBI): domain Eukaryota; kingdom Metazoa; phylum Arthropoda; class Arachnida; order Ixodida; family Ixodidae; genus Amblyomma; species Amblyomma americanum. The sequence goes on from NC_135498.1 coordinate 234,463,251, forward strand.
GTCTATGAGCTTAACGTTTTCGCACTAAACAGTGCTATATATTATTTCCCCGATAAAGCTAGCCCTCCCCATTTCAGCGGTGCTCACGTACAGCTCGTTCCAGTGTGAAAGGGACTATTCATTTCGCACACAGGAACAAAATCCCTCCTTATTCTACACTGTAGCTGAAAATGGCTCATTGGGCATTGCAGCAGAGGGACGACCTATTTAGAACAAAATGAAGAGTGTGGTTTTCGTTCAACGTAAAGGGTAATCTTCGGGTAAATGTGGACAACACGTTTCCTTTTCCGTTGGAGCTGCTTGTAGTTAAAAAGGAAATCCCTAAGATGGTGGCAAATAAAGTAAAATAAAAACAAATAATTTTCTTCCAAAACGAAAATGCAATCGGCGACGCGCAAGCAGGCTAGCGACAGCTCTCAAACTGACCAGCATAACCCGAGGTGTGAGGAACAGTTCTCAAGGGGTTGACATGAGCACTGAGTTCGTGGAATTGTATCCATTCCCCTTGATTGTCTTCGTTCACTCAGGGGAGTCCAGCCAATGCTCAAAAATTTGTCGAGGTCACAGCCATTCTAATAACACATAAATATGAAAGCTTCTCTAACGTCTTTCTTTCTCGACTCCATAAAGCCGCAAAACGGCCCAACAAACATTTGTAGCAGTGTTGGTCATTGGCTTCCGCAATCAAAACTGAGAATAACCTCGGCAAAATGGCCACCGCAAACCCATTGCATAAAATACAGGTCATGTTCCGCTACTTTCCTTCAAAGCACACGTGCACCGCAGAGGTATGTTTTAAGAACCCTTGGCTATACGTTGAGCGGTAAAGGTATCTCGTACAAGTACTATACAGGTACTAACCTTGCAACAGTGCTCAGTTTACCTTTATCACATTTGCTAAATTTTGAAATCCAGATAGTACTGGCCACTTTGAGCTACGTTTTACGCATTTTCTAAATTTATTTTGCTTCTACACTACTGTGTTGCTGAAAAATCTCCCGTAAAATGGAAGGAGACGAAATATTTTTATTTTTAATGAAACCCAACATTTCTCACTAACTCATAAGGGCAGTCCGGTACGCAAAATACACTCGGCTAAAATATTGCTTATTTGCACCCTTCTGCATTCCGTCGCTGGTCACCGCTTATGAAGTGAAAGACAAATTAAAATTACAATTTTCTCCTTGGAATATCACATAGCAAAACCTCAGGTGAAGAATAGTGACGTGCGCTTTTAAAACACGCAAAATGGGGAGGTTCGACATGTCCAAAAGCATTCAGCTTGGCGTGATAGTTGGCGCGTCGGAAGTGACACTTGAGTGCAAACACTCCAAGACTGAAAAAGCGCCGGCGACCAACAAAATTATAGCGCTGGACATGCAGGGTGCTGCCACTCACTGACCTCGTAAATGGCGGCCACGATGCGATGCCGGTGCGTTCGCGCGATGAACAGCACTTGCAGGTTGCTGGCGGCGATCATAGAGGCGGGGAAGACAAGCGCGAGGCAGACGTAGCTGAGCGCGTAGCCCAGTCCGACGGGTGAGCCCGAGGGCCGTCCTGCGTCACCTTCGGCGCACGCCGCGACGCACACGCACCGAGCTGCACCGTACGCGTACGGGCACACTCCCAGCAGTGGAGGCATCGCCGCCGCTGCGGCCACGAACCACGCGGCGCCTAGGAAGGTGCACGTCCGCCGCGTGTTCACCAGGCGCGAGTAGTGCAGGGGACTGGCCACCGCCGCGTACCGGTCGCAGCTGAGGCCGCACAGGGTCCACACCGCGACCGCGGGTACGACGGCCCACAGGGCTCCTTGAACGTAGCACGCTCCGGAGGCGTCGACCACGTCCGGCGAAGCGGCGACCGCCCCGAAAGCCGCGTTGGATGCGAGCACGAGGAGGCAGAAGACGCTGTCCACAAACGCCAAGTGCAGCAGGAGCAAGCTGTTGGCCGTGCGAAATTGGCGCTGCCACAAGAGCACCAAAAGAATGTACGCGTTCAACACGAGGCCCACTGTGGCCGCAAGGCTGGTGCAGAGCAGGTGTGCGGGCCATGGTCCGCCAGCAGCCGCCGCGGCCACACTGTCCGCGGTCGTCGTGGCGTCGAGCCAGTCCTCGACGTAGTTGGCGACGGTAACGTTGGGGCCACCGCCGGCCGCGCTCCTCATGCCGGCCGCTGTCCACCGACTAAGAGGAGCTCCGCGCCGACCCGAAGTAGCAGCAGCCGTTAAGCGCGGCGCGCGCTCCGCCGGCGACCGACGGAGGTAGCGGCGGCTGCGCGCGAAAGCTGCCTCGAGGAGGAGGAGCGCTGCTCGGCTGGCCCCGTTCTGCAGGCGCGAAAGCGTCTACGGCCGCCGGCGCTGCTCCGCAGCGTCGACTCTCCGGAGCGCCGTACAGAGGCGTGGCACGCGCGCGAACTTTGCCTGTGCTCCGCAGCATGGGTGGCCCTGTCGGTTGGGCCCGCTTTTTTTCTTGCGTTCGCTCCCGGCGTTACGGCCGGGTTGTGCTGCGGCGGCCGTCGGAAGCCCTCTCGCGCCTTTCCTGTCAGTGGTATCGGCGGTGGCTTGGCCCGATTCGCGCGTTCCCGCCAAAGCGGCCGCGGCTAGATTTGCTTCCGTGCTTGCCTGAGCGCGTTTCGAGAATGCCTCGCCTCTCGCTCCCGTGGCTTAACGATGTCTCAATATCTACGCGTCGGCGCTGTTGTCACTGATTGTGCGATAGACAACGGAAACACCGACATGCCCGTTCTCGCGCTGGGCACAAGGGACCACAAAGAGCGCTCAGCGTGGTGCTGATGTTGTGCAAGCATCGAATGACACGTGCATGGTTCTGAAGAGTGTGCCTGACCTTCGTCACTGGTTTCCGGCTGTCGACATCGCTGCAGTCTGGAGCTGCATTCAGAGAGGCATGCATTTGACGGTTGGGTGAGCTTAAATAGAACCTTGTGTGTACTTACCGAAACAATCCAGCCTTGTTCGTATGTCATGTGGGGTGTAGAGAACTGACTCAGGGGTGGATTTTTCATGTTGTGGTAATAAAATACAAGTGCACTTTTTAGCATCATAGCTTGAATTCTTACACATTGCATTCAAGACCGGAATAAGGCGGGCCGAATGACATTAGATATGCCCGTTATAGTTCACTATATATTAACTCCGCCCTTCGTTTTCTGGGCTAAACAATGTCGAAATGAGGCAAATCCAGACGCCGAAACTAAGCGCCTATGAGAAGTGCGCGAAGAGGGAAAGTGTCAACATCGCTAACAGACCAAAATTATCTAAATACAGCACGCTGTTGGAAACAATGCGTTTCGAAGAAAGAAAGAAAGAAACACAATTACGAGGTCTGTTCCAATCAATATCAGCCTAGTACGCTGAGACGACGGGTGGCTTACTAGGATGTCAGGTGTGCCAACAAACCACGCGTTGCGCCGACCATTGTAAATTGTTCGGTTCCCCTGCATCTCCAGATGGGCTATGAGAGATGTCGTAGTGGTTGGCCCCGAATAAGTTTAGATCGTCCTGGGTTCTTTAAAGGGGGATAGTAGAGAAACTGAAGGTGGCTTCCGTCGATAGAACAGAAAAGAGCCCTCCCACTGAAAAGAAAGCTCTTGTAAGGTTGAAAAGAGCAAGAACTGAAATACGAGTATCACCGCCATCGGTTATTTCGCAAGTAAAAGGGCGATGAAGAAAACATCGAAACCGTGATCTCTAGGCCTGACAAATGCGCCTGAGAAGAAAATGGAAGGAAAATGACGGTGTCCGCTTCTTCATCCATGGCGCATCTGGCTAGCAAGCGCACACGATCTGTCTTGTATGTCCGGCTGCGCAGGCAGACGCAATGAAGGAAACTCGGCGCACCGGCGAATGGTTTACGCATGCGCAGTGAGGCTGCACAACGAGGTACGTGACGTCACGAGTCGGCGCAGCTGTAGACACCGGCGCGGCGCAGTGGCGGAACACCTGTGGAACGGCGCAGCTGGTTGCCATGGCTAGGGCGCATGAGCTACAAAACCACTGCATGCCGGCAGTGGATCCGAACCCATGACCTCTCAATTTCGCGTCCCGAGCTGTGCCAACTAATTTAAGGTGGCTGCTGTCCAATCTCCTACTTTCGGGGGTGTTTATGCCGCATATAACCTTGCCTGGGGTGTTCGCTGGCGTCACCGTCATCCTTAGCAGCGTATATCTTGTATTGCCGCGTATGTCACGTGCAACGTGATCGACCAGTGAGGATAGAAAGTGTACGCGTCTGAACATTGAAGTTTCTTTTTGAAGCCGCTAATGCACTTTTGTCACGCAAGGAGGACGAAAAGGGGTAACCTATGCGTTGGATGCCGAAGAAAACATTTCGCGGTGCCACACGCAGCTTGTCCCGTTTCGGTATGTTTAGACACCTCCCGGCTACATTCTTTGTATGCCCCTGTTACGTTTGGAGACGCCAACATGCCAAAAATATTCAAGCCACTGAGCAGCATCAATCGACAGAGGTTTCAAAGGGCCGTCGACGTGGTTGCGGCGCCACGAATGCAGGTGATGGCGTCTACAAGAAACCTCCCCCCCCCCCACCCCCTCCTGTTTACGGGGTGAAACGGCCATCCGCTGCCTGAGAACGGCTTTCGGGAACCTGGATGTAGTTTGTTCTAAACGCCGGACCCACCCGGGGCATAACGACGTCCATCTCCCGGAGGGGACGGCGGGGGAGGCGGCAAGCGGCGAGCGGCTGCAAATGAGCCGTGGCAAACGCGGCCGTGTTTGACTGAGCCAACGACGTCGGAATCCTCGTGCTTCGAAAACAACCTCGTCTTACTCTAAGTGCTTTTCCTTATACGTGGGACCTTCTGCAAGGTGCAGTGGCACCCTTTCGTTCCCATGTGAAGTGCAGGTGAATGACCTTCGACGCTGCTTGGGGCCCCCTTCGAGCTATTCATCACTGCTGCCTGGACAGCGTGGACCATAACTTGCCAGAAGTGGAGAGAGTGTTATGTTTGGGACGTCCGAGAAGGCGGATCCTGAAGGCTGGACACGTGATCGACGTCACAGTGATTGCGCGCATTTTTAATGAACTAAATTCCCCAACAAGGCACCTGGGGACAGGGGACCCTATTTAAGCAGCGATCTGGCTTGTGATCAACCAGCTCCAGATTCACTATTGCACTATGTAAAAATGTAAATAAACTTTTTCAGTCTCTTCTCCACCTCGAAGACCATCTCATCTCTTCGTCACCCCACAACAGCAGTCTCCCGATCCGGAACCCGTGGACATCGACCTTGGCGAGAGACGGCCCAGGCGAACCAGGGGCCCGCATCTAACAACTGGTGGCAGCGGTGGGATCGACGCGTAATCCCCCAACACCGGTGGCCTGCTATGGTGTTGGAGCCCCACACATAACAACTGGTGGCAGCGGTGAGATCGAAGCGCAATCCCCCCAACACCGGTGGCCTGTTATCGGGACAGAAGCCCCCCACCTAACAACTCCTAGTTAAGTTTGTGACGCGCCTCGATTTACAAGTGCGGAGCAGAAGAGAATATCCAAGTGTGCCTCTAAGTGCTCCTCGGAAGAAGCAGTTTGTGGCTTGGCACGCACCTGTGACGCTTTCCTTCATCGATTTTACAGCAGTTTTCCCTGCGTGCATTTCGCGCTTCTGTGTGTGCCGCTCGCAGCCACGGTACGCGTTCTTGCTGCGTCACTCGTTATCCTTTCGGTCAGCAACAAATCAGCGCAGCAATAGCAACGAAAATGGAGGCTGCTATCGCTGCTCGAAAAAAAAAAGTTGAATAAGACATCGTAGGCGGTTCCCAAGAGCTTTGCCGAGTCGCAGCAAGGTAGCTGCATCCCCTTCGGAGTGGTGTATCGTAGCAGTGGCGCCACATGAGCCTCAACGCCCAACCAATTTGGTTGAACATCATGCCAGTGTACTCTAAAGGGACAAGAGTAAGAAAGGAGTAAGCTGCCGTCTAGCGCAGTCCTTTTAGATAAGGGAGTGTGCGAGACGACAGCCTACTTCCTTTTTACTCTCATTTAGGCGTGCAGTGTTTAGATTATACGGAGAAAGCCACGGTATCGATGGATATGCAAGTGTGCTCTCTGCATGTTTGTGCTGAAGACTGCTTGCTCGATAAACCCTGGATTCACACTTTTGGAATTCACTGGATGCTGCACGAACTATCCCAGGACGCGGTTCCATCCATAGCACCAGTCAACAAGTGAACTCCAGCCCTCACTGCAAAGCGGGAACAGGAGTTCTGTGCGTACATCTTCCGGGAACTCAATAATTCCCTCAAGAAAAATAACGAATGTGAAAACGGCAACACTCCATGATGCGACTAATGCACTAGGTTTTGTCTCCTATCAATTCTCCTCAATAATGATATTTTTCATGACACTCTTCTCTTTGGTCACCAATGTAAGCAGTGAGAAGTACAAGCATAACGTGTAATACTTACTGGCCGCAGCTGCTGAGCGAGCGGCGTTATCAAGAAAATGAGGTTTTATAACCCCCGTATCCACAAACTGGCCTTACCTTTACCTTACTTTAACGCGAAGGGCGCCTTTCAGAAAGGTCACTGAAAGAGAAAGGTAAGGGAAAGGCGAAGCTGTGATTCAGAAATCCACCTTTCGGCAGCCTTACGGAAAGCGCGCTCACCCACAGAAGTAAGAGGTATGGTAACGAGGCTAAAGAAATATTAATTCAATTCAATTCAATTTATTCAACATCTTGAGGATGTTGGGTGCGTCGACAAAAAGCCAGAGAGAAGGCTTGACAGGGGTCGACGCACCCTACAATGACTTGACAGCAGCATCAAGATGGTATACAGGGTGTCATATATGTTCATAACAGGATCATAACATGAATATGAAAATAAAATAAAACAGCAAGTAAGCATACAGGAAAGAAAATACAAATAATAAGTACAACTCTCAGTTGGTAATAAGTACAACTCTCACGGTACCTAAGTGCACACAAATTTAGATGCCTTATTTAATGAGGACGGAAGAGTGTGTGAAAGCATTTGGCGACCATAATTCGTACGAGTTTTTGGCACGAACCATGTGTAACCAGTACGGGTGGCATACATCAGTTCTTTACATTTTAAGTTCTACAGGTGCACCATAAATAGATTTTTTTTTCTAATACTTGTTGTATACCGCCTCAGTAGTATAGATTCAAAGACTTAGGGAAGGGGGGTGATGCAAAGCGATGCAAAGATTGGTTCCGTATGTTCAAAATGTGAAGCGTTAACAATATTTCGAACAATTTTCTTTTGAAGTAAATGCAACCGTTTGATATTCGTAAATGATGTTGTTCCCCAGACCAAAATACAATAGTTAGCAACAGAGGAAAACAGTGCGTTGTACAGCATCAGCTTAATATGCTTTGGAAAGAGGTATCGCAGGCGGGACACCATACCAGCAGCCTTGGACAACTTGTCCCTGACTTTTTCAACGTGTTCATCCCATGATAAATTTTCATTAAAAAGCATTCCTAGGCTTTTGACCGTAGGAACTATTTGAATGACTGAGGAACCGATTTTTAAATGAACTTGTGAGACAGCAAGATCCTTATTACGAGGTCTAAGAAGTACAGCTTTGCTTTTTCCAGTGTTTATGATCAGTGAATTGAACTCAGACCATTCGTGAAGTTTCTGCAAACAATCTGTAGCTTGCTGTTCAAGATCTCGCACATGTGCTGATCGGAAAAATAGAGTGGTGTCATCTGCGCATATGACAAAAGTTGGAAGTTTACTTATACAGACTATGTCGTTTACATAAAGAAGGAAATGCAGCGGTTTCAATATACTGCCTTGCGGCACACCAGAAGACAGATGTATAAAATTTTATGACTCGTTGTCTACTGTTACTTGTTGGACACGACAACTAAGGTATGAGGTAATTATTTGATGAAATTTTCCGCGAAAACCATAGTGTTCGAGTTTCGCCAACATTGTGCTGTGATTGATGCGATCGAACGCTTTCGAAAAATCAATAAAGATGCCGAGAGTGAAAAGTTTTTGTTCAAAGGACTCTAGAATTAGTTCTTTTTGGGTTAGAAGCGCAGTTTCTGTAGAAAAGTTCTTCCTGAAGCCATGCTGGCTAGGCGTTAATATGTTAGATTTCTCGCAGAAACTGGACATTCGCTTGTATAATATTTTTTCAAAACACTTCGAGAAAATGGGGAGGATAGAAATTGGCCGATAATTGGACAGGTCATTTTTGTCTCCACCCTTATGAACAACGGTTACTTTGGCAATCTGCAATCATCGGGGAAACACCGGATGTTCGAAGCAGCAATTCAAAATGTGCTCTAAAATTGGGCTAATTACGTCAGGTACATATTTTATTGGTTGGAGTTTAAGATCGTCTATGTCTCGTGACCTGATGTTACGGAGAGGGAGTAGGCAAGTTTTGATTTCATTGGCGTCCGTTGGCATCAAGAATGCAGTGGAAGAAACCCGCGAGTCGAGGCATTTGATATTTTGGGGTCCGTGATTGCCATTTACCAGTGACGCAAAGAAATCGTTAAATTTTTCTGCCAAAGGTTTCCCACTGACTGGTGTGTTATCAACTAAGACCTCAAGCATTCCGCTTGCATGTCCACCTGGGTTTAAAACTTGAGTTATTGTTTTCCATACAAGGTCACTCCTTTTAATTACGTCTGGATTAAATAGTTTTTCCATATACTCTTGCTTTGTATGGCGTAGAAAAGAAGTGACTTGGTTTCGATACGCCTTAAAACGTGCTAGGTCATCAAGGGATCGGCTTTTAATAAAGCAGTTGTAAAGATTCATTTTTTGTTCTACCATTTCAAGGCATTCTTTTGTTATCCAGGGCTTGCGGGCCTTGCGGGGTTTTTTATAAGTCACAAGTGGAAAATTTTGGTCATATACAGACCTAAATGTAGTAATGAAGGCACCATATGCGTCCTCTGGATCATTATTGCTGAGCACGAGATGCCAGTCGACGCCTGCAAGTGCTGCGCGAAAGGAATTTAATGTGGCCTGGTTTATACGCCGATATTGTTCCGCGGGAAACTTAAGTTGTTTTGGGGGAGTAAAAGAGTCTACAAACATGAATATGGGTAGGTGGTCACTTATCCGGGCATTAATGACTCTGGAATGAAGACAGTCAACTGGATAGTTACTAATGAAGACGTCAATTGCCGTCGCTGCCTGCGGCCGTGTGGGGTTAATTATGACATTAGTAAATCCGTTGCTGTGCAATACGCAGTCGACCTCACGCTTATTTGTAGATTGAGATAGAAAGTCTATGTTAATATCACCGCCTAAAACTAAATTAAGGTTGTTTGCGGTGATTCATTGCAGATATTCATCAAGAAAGCCGATGAAATTAGATATGCTGCCTTTAGGAGGCCGGTATATAACGGAGAAGACACTACTACCGCTTCGCAACGACAGTATTTCGTAGTCCTCGTGGGCTATAGTATAGTCGGTAAGAATGGTGCATTTGAAAGTATTTTCCGTTGCTATCAGGACACCACCGCCTCGTTTACCAGTACGGTTTTGCACATGCGTGTTGTAGCCGGGCAGGTGCAAAGCTTCATTACTACTTTCATACCAAGTTTCTGTAATCATTATTACATTGAAACGGAAGCTCAGTGTACAAAAAAATGCTTCCAATTCATCGCCCTTGTTCCGCAAAGATTGCGCATTCAGATGAAAGAAGGACACAACATTCGTTTTGTGTGCAGATATAGCACGAAGGTCAGAAGGCAGAACGAATGTGTACATCTTGGGGGTCGTTGTACTGTTAGGTATCAGAAAAGGCGTGGTGTCTATGCTATCTTATCCAGGTGTCGCTCACGGGCGATACGCACAATCGTCGACGACCCTGTTTTCCTAGCAAGAATGTGGCCGTTCTGTGTCCAAACAAATTTCCACTTCTGCTCCTTCTTCCGCGCTACTGCCATACCCAGCAATTTCTTGAGCAGGGGACACAAGTGCTCATTAACATACACAGTATCCGAACCATTGTAACCGAGGTCTTCAGCTACGACCTTTGTCTTTTTAGCTTTTGCCAGCACACTGTCGCGCTTTCCTCACGTTTTGAACTGGACAACCACATTCGAGCTAGCCTTATTCTTTGTTTGAACACGGTGGCAAATATCAACATCACTCTCCACTATTGGCTCTTCAATCATTTCGCCAATTTTTTGCAACATGTCTGGTGGGCTTTCATTTTCTTGTGCTGGAAGTCCCTTTATCTCAAGGTTTTTATTTCGGGAATACTGTTCCAGACCAATGAGTCGTTGCTCTAGGTCAGAACATCGCCTCTTCAGTTCCTCACATTCAGCTGACATTGCAGCATTTTCAGATTTCAATGTCTTATTTTCCTCTTCCAATGATGAAACGCTGGCGAACATATCATCAAACCCTTTGCTGCAGTGTTCAACACTTTTAGTTAATTCTCTTGAGCCGTTGCGCAAGTCGCGTTCTAGCGAATTCCGCATAGCTGTCATCTCTTTCCTAAATTCTTTCGTCAACTCGTCTCGAAGTTTTTCAATTTCAGTAGGCATGGCAAAAAAAAGGCACTAGGTAACTGGCACGAGTAGTGACACAAAAAAAAAACACAGTGCGGCGTCAAAGTGGCAAATGTTTGTCACATCAGTGGATGTACTGATAACTTGTTTTGAATTGCATAGAAAGCAGTTAAACTTATACTGGAGCTGTCATAATCATTCAGTAGACGAAATTAACTAGCCTGGCTCAAATTTTTACGCATCTTTCTTCTTGGTCTAGCCACAGTGATAGGCAGCCGTCGCTACAAGAAGCTTTGTTGAGTCGACGTCGGTGTTTGTTTACTTTCGTGTGCCTCTATCGTGGTGTGTTGTGCTTGTCCGCGTTAGTTGTTTTGCGCTGAACGTCAAGAGTGCACCTTTTCTGAGGATTGTTGACCAATACGGAGATGCTGGTACAAGGGACAACTGCGATACAAGGAAATTTCATCCATAGCTGCTTTGCTGCTACTGCCTTGTGCGGCTCGGCCTTGGCTTTCGCAAGATCCACTGCTGAAGGCGTCGCGGAGATCGGGCATATCTTTATTTTATTATGGGACAGGCTCACAGTGAATGGGGTGACGACAGTAGTATTTTTATTATAGCGCTGGCCTGTTCCGAAGCGCCCTCAGCTGCGGCATCGATGAGAAACTACCTAACTAGGCTTAGCGACGAGCAGGGCAGTCAGGAAGCAGCGTAGTCCGTCGCCCGGCGCGACCGCAGGCGTGTCGCTGCCGGAAGGTGGTCTCTTGCGCAGGCATGCTGTCATTGCTCGAATATTGCAGACAGACTTTCTGATAGCATGGCTGTTATGTTTTTTCTGGAGCGAACGTGAAGTACACCAAACCAGCTGGCCAGCCGGCCTAGCTGAATCCCGTGCGCCGGCGTCAAAAAATGAGCTGAAGATTGTTCTTGACGTAAATAACAAAACATGGCATAGAAAAATGTGAAAAATATATCATTTTTGTGGAGTACTGGCCAAAAATGAGTTGCTGGTAAAAGTGACAACTGTGATGCGAGCAAATGTTTTGCGAGAACCACCTCGCAGCTTCTGTTGGCCCGCCGTTGCGGTTCGACTCGCTTGGCGTCCGCCAGCTCCGGTGCCGAAGGTGTCCTGCAAATCGACCATATCTTTAGTTTATTGCGAGATGTAGCTGTTGAAAGCATAATGATATGAATAGTGCGCCATTATTACAGCGCAGGCGACTTCTGAAGCGCTGTGCGCTGCTGCATCGATGCGAAACAGGCTATAGGCCTAGCGGCGACCAGGGCAGCCGGGCGCAGTTCGTAGCGCGGCGTCCCCGCGGGTGGTGCTGTAGCCGAAAGCTCGCTACTTGCACAGGCATGCTTTGTCGCTGCTCGACGATAGCAGGCAGTCTTTCTGATAACATAGATGTTTTGCCTTTTCTGGTGCGAACTTCAAAGCGTGACACCGGCCGTGGGCGGCGCTTGAGCCGAGCTGCTCATCGATGCTTGCCGATCGGTGTTTCCCTGCTTGAAGTGTAGCGGCAGTTCGCAAGAGGCGACCAGCGCGGCGCACCGACGAAGTTTTCGCAGATGTCTCTCCTGCTTTAGTTTTTGCATATATTCGGTTTAGGGAAACAAGACCAGTGCCGGATTACGGCGGATACAATCGATACCACCGGTACGGATACATCGACAGGGTAGCCGGCGACAACTTGGAAAGTTCCCGCACCGCAAAATCGAATGGTGGTGAGCAGTCGCAGCAGCAGCGGCGCGGGGCAACCTCGTCCGTTAGGCCAGCGGTGCAGCGGCAGCACAGGGAAGAGTTCCAGCACGGCAGGCTTCGAAAAGCGGTACCTGGCGAGAAGCTCATCGTCGGACAGCTCCATCGGGTACTGGCGATCCCTCAGCACTCGCCGTGCCGGCTTCGCACGATGGGGCACCTGATCGATTTCTTCCATTTACTCCGTGAACTTTATGAACCAGAAAAGCGGTCGCCGATCGTACTCGGTTGCCATGTTGAATTGACGAAAGGAGCTGCTAAAGGTAGGCCAGGGGCTATCTTTGCGAACGCGCCTTTTCCGAGGCCGAAAGGGCAGCTAAAGGTGCAGTTTAAGGGCAAGGTTGGTTTCTGAATCCCGGGAAGGAGCCGTAAAGGTAAGGACCTCGAAAGTTAAGGTAAAGGTCGGTTTGTGAATACGAGGGTTATCTCTAAGTAACCTTAGAGTTCAACTTGAGCGAGCCTCACGCTCATTGACTTAGTCCTTGTTAAGTGACCTAGAGTACAACTTGTTTGTTAAAGCATTCCTATCAATCATCAAAGTTGTCACTGTGCACAGTATGCAGCTGCGGTTGCAAAAATGGGTTCCTCTGTTGCGCAGTCTGTGTTTAGTAGAGAAGAGAACAAAATAGATATAAATTGCTGGCACCTTGTCCCCGTATCCTCCCCTCGACACTTATTTGTTTGTTTCCGAAAGCGAACAATCATCATACCAAAAAATGTTTATATATTTATTTAGTTTGGTTGGAACGAGTAAGTCACCATCGTAAGACGCGGAATGTACGACGCATAGCTGCTCCCATCAATGTTGGGCTGACTGCAGACAAGAACGGGGGAAGATAAGGAGCTCCCTAGGAATTGCTATCAGCCTCTTACACCAAGGAGAGCCGAAGAAAATATTACTACTTTGGTTTTGTTGGCAAGGTGAAAGGTAACAAATTTCTAGCAGTGTGATTACAACCGCACGCTTCCTCTTCTTCTCCTCGCCAAAATAGCTGGAAACTAGAGCTATACAAGCAACTGCAAACAAGCATGCAATGCGCCATATCTACAATGTCATCTAGTCACTACCACTTCATGCCATAGCCGGGTTTCAAACATACAGTAGTGGTGGCAACCAGTGCGAACGCCATGTAGGCCCTTCGTGCTCCGGCCACCTCCTCTGCCCTCCTTCTCGAGCTCATGACCTCTTTCCTTAGCTGGCTCTTTTCTCCCCTTCTCACTCGACTTTCGTTTTCTGCTGTCATGGGCTCCTTAATGCTTAAGCACGGATTAAAGCAGCTTACTAGGTACACTTATCTGCAGCAACAATTTTTTCAATAGCAAAACTAAAATTATTACTCGTGAGTTAAGCGTCCAGGTGGTAAATTAGTGGTTGTTATCGCTGCTGTTAATTAGCACAATTTTAAACGTTGATTTCGCGCACATTGTGGTCACGCGTGAGAGAAGGCAGAGAAAAACACCCGTGGCTAAGTGAAGTTGCACGGGCCTCCACGCTAGCGAACACGCTGTACAGGGCGATAAATAGAAATGCTAAGCGTGTGGCGCCTAATGTTGTTCAAATTTCTTTTCTTCTCCACGGAGCCAGCAAGGCTGGGATGAATAATCAGTGTTACAAGGACTATCATTCAAGAGTTTAAAATTTTACTTGCCTGGAACTCTTAACTCAGCAGTCGTGATGATCCCTCCGCGATAACAGCTGCCGCGCCGGTGGCTTCGCTTGCTGCCGACACAGCCGACTAATAGGCGCTCGCATGTTCTTGGTGTCCAGAAGGCCTGAAAAGAAAATTAAACAAACTTTCTTCTATACCAATGCCCGATACCCTGAAAAATTCTACGTATTTTGGATACCATTACAAGAGCCATTTAGGGAACTCATTAGGATACTCGATTTAGGATTAGGATACTCCATAATATATCTTCGTTACATGATGCATTAATAAAATCAATAATACGGTAAATATTTAAGTTACTCCCCCAGGGCTTATTGAATATTTAGTGCGTAAAATATGAAAAATATTTTTGAAAGGGCTTGAACTAGCGTTGCCGCACAGGTTTAATTAGGCTGCAATTCCTTCGAGGTGCACCGTCGGCATCGCTAATTTTATTAAGATGTAAGGATTGGGCTGACAGTATTTAAATGAGCTGCCAAAGCAAGGATAATTGGGTGCATGTTAAGTAGGCTAATAATGCCGTTTATTTTAAAGTTGAAGTTCTTCCCACGAATTTGCCTGTGATTACTCAACTCATCATCATCATCAGCCTGACTACGCCTACTGCAGGGCAAAGGCCTCTCCCATGTCTCTCCAATTAACCCTGTCTTTTGCCAGCTGCACCCACCGTAGGCCCTTAAACTTCTTAATCTCATTCACCCACCTAACCTTCTTCCACCCTCTGCTACGCTTGCCCTCTCCTGGAATCCAGTCCGTTAGCCTTAACGACCAGCGGTTATCTTGGGTTTGCGTTACATGTCCTGCGCAAGCCCATTTCTTCTTCTTGATTTCGACTTGGATGTCATTATTTCACGTTTGTTTCCTCATCCACTCTGACCTCTTTTGGTCTGTTAACGTCATTTTTCTGTATTACTACATTTTTTCGGTATTACTACAACTACAATCGTATAAACTTCAAAGTATTTTGAGGCTCTTCATTGGTTACATGCAGCGTCGGCATCTGCCTTTCCATGTGCTGAAAGGTGCAAGCACCCTCCTTGAAAGCCGATAAGTAATTTCTCCAGAAGTGGGTTTAGCATAAGTTTGAATTTGAACGTTCCGTGTATAAAACAGGAAAGGAGACAGCGTAAATAAAAGTTCTGAATGTGTTCATTGGCGAAAGGAAATCAAATAAAATATAAAATAAAAATACAAGAAATTCTTTTCAAGTTCTGTACTGATGGATACACTGGTATCCCCCCCCCCCCCTACCCCGCGCCAGCGGCGATCGTGACTTCCGCGTGCGCGCTGGCCACCAGGAATGTGGAGAGAAGGCACCCCTGCGACTCTGCTCATTTCCGCCCCAGCACTGACGTGACGTCACGGCAGCGCGCTGCCTTCTGCGGAGAGGGTTGCAAGCCTAATCTTGATGGCAACGATTTGCTGCTAGGGAGGCAATGTCCGAGGGCATAAAAGGAGAAATTCGCGTCGGGAAACGGACTCTCGCCGCCGGACCTGACCTGAGTGCCCCGAGGAACCCTTTCGCTGCCCGCCGGCCCCCGAACCCAACGCCGGTCGACGTCAACGACTTGGTGAACTACTGAACGTCTATATTACAGATAGAGCGTTCCTCCGCAGTATGCTTTGCCTCGCGTTAGGATAATAAGCTATTTCCTAGCGTGCCCTGCCGTTGCCTATTTCCTCTGGACCTGCCGTGGCTGCGATCTGCGCCACGGGTTGGGGAAACGTGTTGAGTGTTGAAACTTCGTTTTCTTTTCGTGTTTAACCTGTGTGTCCTTTGTATGTGATTTTCTTAAATACGCTTCATGAGACGAAACCCAGACACCTCTCGCTTGTTTATGGCCGGAGGCGGCTCCCCTCGGTCGACGGGACTCAGGGAACCCGAGGGAGAGGGCCAAAGGTTGAGACCAGCAGAGAGCTCCTCCGTCTGGAGGGGCAAGGGAAAAAGGCAGAACGAGCGGGGAGCCCCAACGATGAGCATGTAATTTTTCGAGCTCTTGCTCCTCTCCTAACGAACAGTTTGACTGTTTCTTGTTTCTTGCAAGAAACGAAGGTACATAAAAGATTACAGTCTACTGTCATTAGAAACGAAACTAAATCAGTTAGTTTTGTACAACAAACTTTGGTGACGAAACCCGGGAACGGATTAAACAGGGACATCGACCGGACCCAACGACTCAACGTGCCAACGAAATCAACATGGATGTTCTGAAGAAATAGAGGGAGGCCGTCAGAAACTACACGGCTGACTAAAGAAACGGACGACATCCTCGCTGCCGAGGAAGCACCCACCAACGAAAAGGTGAGCGTGCTTCTTGAACGTCTACGATTGGTCAAACAACAGCTCAACGACGTAGACGCGGCAATCGTCCCAAATGTCAAAGATGACGAAGCGGAGGCTAAATTCGAGCAAGTCATCGAGTATGCTCACAAGATTGCTACTTGCATTTGTCGACTAAACCAGAAGAAAGAGCAAACTGAACAAGCAAGCAAAGACAAGGAAATCCGATTTCAAGCTGCCGTTGGTAGCGCTTCCGCGGCTCAAAGAATCAAATTACCGAAACTGGAACTAACAAAATTCGATGGCAAAAGGAAAAACTGGCAGCCATTCTGGGAACAATTCGAGGTGGCAGTTCACAAAAATACGGAACTTTCTAACATCGACCGCCTGAATTACTTGACGCTGCTGACCGGAGATGCCGAGACTGCTATTACCGGACTTCAGGCATCAGGTGATTGCTACAGCGACGCGGTCGACATCTTGCGACAACGATTCGGAAACTTTGAAGCGTTGGTTCAGGATCATATGCAGGGTCTAATCGACGTGAAACCGGTGTTCTCTGCAAGGAATGTGCAAGCCTTGAGAGGCTTTACGATTAAATACATGTTCACATGCGGGGGCTGAAGGCTACCAGACGATGCTGTATCCTGTCCTCCGCGCTCTCCCGAAAAAATTGATCCTGGACTATCATCGTTCACATGCTGAGAACCAAGAGGAAGCGACGCCGGCGGTGGTCGACGATTCAGGTTCAACGACATCGTCGTCGGACAGCTCACAGCTGACGCCACTGCATTCCCTGCTCAGATTCTTCCGCTTCGAGCTAGAAAGCCGCGAGAGGACGCTAGAAGACCGGCCCGACGACGCACATGGTAAGATTGCTTCTTACGTTGATGGGCACAAGGCACGAAAGCATCGAGGGCACGCGCACCCTTCTTCTGCCTCAGCCCTTCACGATGCAGCCATCTGCATGCAATGCGTGTTCTGCGACTCAGAGACATGAAAGCCAAGAATGGGAGTCGAAGATGACAGTAAACGAAAGGAAGGCAGTCCTCACAGCGAAAGGCGGATGCTTTCGTTGCACGAAGTATGGACACCGTTCGGGGCAATGCAAGGTTAAACCCAGTTGCAAGAGATGTACACGCAGACATGCGGCAGCGATGTGCGACCCTACTATCAACGAAGCCAGGAACGCACGGTCGGCCAAAAAAGGGGTACAGCCAGTAAGCCTGCATGCCTCAGGAGCAGAAAAGGACCCTACTCGCCGCTCAGTTTTAATGCCTACCATTAATGCGTTGAACAAAGGGACTATATAATAATAATTGGTTTTGGGGGAAAGGAAATGGCGCAGTATCTGTCTCATATATCGTTGGACACCTGAACCGCGCCGTAAGGGAAGGGATAAAGAGGAGAGTCAAAGATGAAAGGAAGAGAGAGGTGCCGTAGTGGAGGGCTCCGGAATAATTTCGACCACCTCGGGATCTTTAACGTGCACTGACATCGCACAGCACACGGGCGCCTTAGCGTTTTTCCTCCATTAAAACGCAGCCGCCGCGGTCGGGTTCGAACCCGGGAACTCCGGATCAGTAGTCGAGCGCCCTAACCACTGAGCCACCGCGGAGGGTAAGGGACTAAAGCAAAAAAGATTTCTCGAGTTCTCTTCGATAGCGGCAGTCAGAACATTTATAACAGAAGACTGCTCCAGGAAACTCGGGTGCAAATTGCTCGGGACAGAGTTACTGTCGGTGGGAGTATTTGGAGGAGGGCAGACAGAAGCACATTCAGGCGAGTTGAACTGTGCCTCTTCCGACGAGACGACCCAAAAGCACAGTACAAAATCGAAGCCCTAGAAACGCCTTCCATATGTGTGCAGAGTATCCCTTGCTCCAACGAACTGATCAGAGAAACACTTCGAGAGCTGATGCTTCCTTTGGGTGGTGATTCAGCTCTTAACGACGACTCACCGATTGATATGCTGATTGGCTCCGATCAGTATTGGGAATGCAACACTGGGAAGGTGAGAAAGCCGCCCAACAAACTGACTGCCGTCGAGACGGTATTTGGATGGGCAGTTCAGGGCCAAGTCCTGTCCAAATGTCAAGGAACAGTTTGCACACATTCTATTGACATGAGAACGGCCGTGGCTGATCGAGAAACCGCTCCGATTCTAAAGAGGTTCTGGGAGTTGGAAAACACTGGTGCGTCAGACACGTCGACCGCAAATTCAGACTCCCAAGCCTTGGAAGTTTTCTCTAAAAACATCAAGAATATGCACGATCGCTACGAAGTAAAGCTTGATTGGAAAGACGAAGTCGAAATGTCTGACATCGGCTGATTAGCGGAGAATCGGCTTCGGTATTTAACGAAGTGGTTAAGCAGGAACACGAGTCTTATGAGAGATTATGACTCCGAAATGCGGCGCTTAACTGACGAAGCCATAGCAGAAAGGGCAACAGACGCACTTTGCGGCGACTTTCAGCGAATGTACTACATGCCCCATCAACCCGTACTGCGGCAAAGCAGTACGACTACCAAACTGAGGATAGTTTTCGATGCCTCATCACACAGTGCTCAGGCTAAATCCCTGAACGAGAACCTCGAGTGTGGGCCGAATTCGCGAGTCTGCGAGTCTGCGAGTCGCGAGTCTGCGCCTGTTGTGTTATCTTCTTGTCCTTGTCTTTTTGTGCGCAGTACCCCCCTTCTTGTATTTACTATGATTGACCGACTAGCCCAACAACGTACGCTCTTAAATCCTGACCTCGTTCGGCTCCTGCTGAACTTTCGGCGACATAAAGTCGCGCTCGTCGCTGATGTCGAAAAGGCATTTCTTCAAATAAGTGTAGCGCCAGAAGACCGCGATGCGCTAAGGTTTCTATGGTTCGCCGAGAGCCCCGTAGAAGGCAGGCCATTGCCAGAGGTGAAAGGCTACAGAATGACCAGAATACCCTTCGGAACCACATCGAGCCCGTTTCTCCTGGCAGCAACGCTTCAGCACCACCTTGAAATAATGAAGGATGAATTTCCAGTAACGACAGAGGTATTGGAAAGCTGCATTTATATGGATGATCTGTTTGCGGCGCACAGGACGATGAGGAAGGAGCGAAGATATACGACGAGGCAAGTCGCATCTTTCGGGCTGCTTCAATGCGCCTGCACAAGTGGGGTTCCAACAGCACAAAGATGAACGAACTGTTTTGTCAGGAGATCCCCTATGAAATGCCCCTTGGACAACCGGCTAATTTGCTGAAAGTGCTACTTTGGAAACCAAGGGAAGACCAACTGACATTTTCTACCGACTCTGTCACTGAATTTTCTAAGGCGCAAAAGAATACCAAGCAATTTGTCCTACAAACAACCGCGCGGCTTTACGACCCCCTGGGAATTCTATCGCCTTATACAGTGAGAGCGAAAGAACTGTTTCGGGAGATTTGGAAGGAAAACATCGCATGGGATCAGCCACTTCCAGACCATCTCCTAAAGCAGTGGATCAAGTGGTGCGAAGAATTACGTTCGCTACATCAGAATCAGAATCAGAATCAGAACGTTTATTCACGCAGAAATTGATACACAAAATGCTGTGTAGTCATCTGGATCCTTAGCCGCTATGGCTAGTGATGGATCCATTACAAACATTGTCAGAGTTAAACAATCACTATAAGAACATTGCTATGAGCAACAACACGTGTTTAGCTTGGTGCATCAGATTGCTTATTAAGGTAGTGGCGTTTTAGTTTAGAAACAAAGTTGGACGTGTATTTCATGTAACACGGCACGGTATTCCATATTTTAGCCCCGATAAAAGAAATTGAGCGCCGCCCGTATATGTTGTGAGCTATGGGTAAATTAAAATTATTGTGCTGTGCCTGCCTAGTGTCACGTTTGGGAGAGATGAATATAGAAGAAGGATGTGGAGAGTTCGTGCTAATTATCTGGCGGACTAAAATGGCCGTTTTGTACTCACGTACATTGGTGAAGGGCATTATGTTTAATTCATCAAAAAGAGGTTTGGATGGTATTGCTCTCGGTGCATGTGATATTATTCTGACAGCCCTTTTCTGGAGAGTGCTAACTTTTGCTAAGTAAGATGCGAAGGTGAAACCCCAGGATTCAATGCAGTATATTAAATGGTTATGGAAAACGCTGAAATATATCATTCGTAGTGTGTTCTTGTCAAAATGTTTTTGTGCTTTAATTAGTGCATAGCACCCAGAGGTTAACTTTTTGCATAAGTTTTCTATATGAGGTGCCCAGTGTAGATTCTCATCAAGAGTTACTCCTAAATATTTGTAGCTTTGAACCCGTTCAATTGGTAATCCATCGAGATGCAGACTACATTCTACGGGGGTAGATTTACGACGGGAGGTGAAAGCAATGAACTTTGTTTTTTTAACATTTAGCGCTAGTTTGTTAGTGCTAAACCAATTTGCTGCTTTTTGGAGGCTATCATTTGCAAGTGATTCAGCCTTTTCTGCCGACTGATGAGGTATTAGTAGAGCTGTGTCATCTGCGTACATGACTGCTTGTCCATGCTCAATGAAACGAGGAAAATCATTTATAAAGAGGGAAAAAAGCAGGGGGCCAAGTACTGACCCTTGCGGAACTCCTGTCCTAACTTCCCCCATTGAAGA
Organism: Amblyomma americanum; assembly: GCF_052857255.1. Lineage (NCBI taxonomy): Eukaryota > Metazoa > Arthropoda > Arachnida > Ixodida > Ixodidae > Amblyomma > Amblyomma americanum. Next base: position 234,484,084 of record NC_135498.1, read on the forward strand.
TCGTTGATCTGAGATTTGCTCGAATTGCATGCGGTTATTTAGGTAGCTACGGAAAAAATTGCTGGCTGGTCCTCGAAATCCATAACTTTCAAGTTTCTGTAACAAAATGTCATGTTTAACAGTGTCGAATGCTTTTCTAATGTCAAGGAATATGCCTATAATAATCTTGTTTGAATTTAAAGCCCGGTTAATTATTTCTGTTGCTGAGTGTACTGCTGTGCCTGTAGAATGACCTCTGCGGAAACCATGCTGTTCTCTGGCTAAGATGCCATATTTTTCAACAAAATCCTGTATTCTCTTAGCTATTAGTTTTTCGAAGAGCGTATTAATGCAACTCAGTATGGTGATTGGGCGGTAATTTTCTACATCATTGGGATTGTCGTTTTTGTAGATCGGTACAACTCTCCCAATCTTGAGCGTTTCAGGATAGATACCCGATAAAAAAGCCTGATTAAATATTTTTTCCAGTGGAAGGCACAAAATATGAATGTTGTCCTTAATGATGTTCACTGATATTTCGTCATGACCCATAGCTTTATTAAGCGACATCTGGCGGACGACAGCAACAATTTCGGCAGCTGTTATCTCTGTGTAAGCAAAAGTATTAGAGCACGGAGTTGGCAAAACAGTACAAGAGTTGATTTGCAAGGTGGCAGCTACACTATTACCTATGTTAAGAAAAAAATGGTTGAACGTTAAAGCAAGACATGCTAGGTCAGAGTTGAAGGCACTGAGCTCTGGCAAAATATTACATTTCTCGGGGGATCTAGTAATGGAAGCGATTATCCGCCATATTTCTTTTGAGTTACCTTGGGCTTTCTTAACCAGGTTGCTATAATACTGTTTTTTTCGCCTCCGCATCATAGAAAGTGACATATTCCGTATGCTTCTGTACTTTTCCTTGTAATAATTGTTGTTTGGATTTTTCATCAACTTAGTATGCCAATGCTCTTTTAGTCTGATTATGGAGAGTATTTCTTCATTCATCCAAGGACAAATAGGTGAATAAAGGCGCCATGCTCTGCGAGAGTTGTATTGCTTTTGGACGCAACATGATGAAAGCAGCGTGCTGAATGCATTATATGCTTTGTTGGCGTCATCGAAATCGATGCTTGAAAAGTCTTTTTCTTGGATAGAAATTTTTGTTGCCTCATAGTCCCATCTAGGTGACATATGAGTGTTGTCCTTGGAATGATGTACAGCTATTGTAGGAGCGATAAGAAAGGTCGGGAAATGGTCTGTAATGTTATATTTTATCACACCAAATTTCAAGGGGCTGACATCCAAATTTGATAATATGTGATCTATTGTAGATGATGATGTTGGCGTTATTCTGGTTGGACTTGCTATATGGTTTTGAAAGCCGTAGGATGACAAAAGATTTACGTATTCACTACTAGATGAACCAGCTGTGTTGATGTTAACGTCGCCACAAATAACCGCCTTTTTTTCCTTATTTGTGAGGCTGTACAGTGCCTCTTCTAGTTTGTCCAAAAATGGCTGAGTTCTAGACATGGGTGGACGGTACATGACACCAATAACCATGTTGTTCCCTAGTTCTATAAAGAGCATTTCGTAGTTACCCATACTGGTCTCTGTAATGTCCAGTAATTTTTTGTAAGTGATTTCCGATGACAGGTAAAAAGCTACACCACCGCCTCTAGAACCAACCGCTCTTGGCAGGGACACAAATTTATAACCAGGTAGATTCAGAGATTCGTCTCCTTTAAGCCACGTTTCTGAAATTGCTATGACGTCATATCGCATTTTCTGGTGAGAAAGAAAGGCAGCGAGTGAGTCATAGTTTTTATGCAGACTTCTAATGTTGCAGTGTAGTAAAGATATGTTTTTTCCACGTATTCTGGCTGTGTTGTTCAGCATTTTTATGCTTGTCGCTATGTAAGCGCAATGCTTTAGAAAAAAGGAAACGGCTATACTATCTTAGACAGGTCGTCGCGAGTGGCTATGTGTATGACAGTGGAATTTTCTGCTTTCCTTGCCAGTATTTTAGAGTTAGAGACCCAGACGAACTTCCAGTTGTTGGCTTTCTTTCGGGCAATTGCCATTCCAAGCAATGCTTTGTATTCGGGGCACAGGTGCTCGTTCAGGTACACGGGTGTGGTCTCGGAAAAACCGATGTCATTTGCGGATAGCCTCTTTTTCCTTGCAGACTGCAAAAATTTGTCCCGAGCTGCGCGTGAAGCAAACTTGACAATGACGTTCTTTTTCGTTTTTTCTTTTGTGGGAATACGATGTACTACGTCTATGTCGGTTGTTTCTACGTCCATTCCAATTTTTTCACCTATTTTCTGGACCACTTCAACCAGTGACTCGTCCTCGGTCTCCGGGATGCCCTTAATTTCCACGTTAGAAAGCCTGGAGTATTGCTTTAGTTCAATCAGTTCCTTCTGCGTTTTTGCTAAGGTTTGTGCTAGTTCGTCTTTCTCTAGTTTTAGGGCTGCGTGCTCTTTCTTCAAGGCCTCGAGTTCTTCACCTGTCGTGCGAAAGGCTTCGAAGGAATCGTTCATGAAAGTCATGCTTTGCTTCAGTTCTTCTACTTCCTTTCTAAGGTCGGCATTCTGATCATTTACATACTTCAGCAGATCTTTGATTGTACCAGGTGGTTTGTCACCCATTTTTCAACAGCGAGCGATCAAGGCGCCGAGCGAGTAGCAATTTTTTCTAAATAAGAATAATTCAATGCTACGCACCTGCAAAGAAGTGCAGAAGCAGTTATGCCTTGCTCGATGCGCTCGCTCCTGGATCGCTCGCTGTTATGATGCTTGTCTGGCGCTGGTGCCCCAATTTATAGCTGAAGGCCGGGATGTCGATGCAATGCGCCGGCGCTTAGTCAGGATCTGCCGCTGGAGATTTGGTCGCAGGTAAGGCAGGCTCCCCCGGAAGCAGCAGCGATAGCTCCCCTCAGCAGCACGTGTAGTCCTCCGGTGATTGTGCAGCAGCGTCCGTGCAGTTTCAACAGCTGCAAAGAAGTGCAGAAGCAGTTATGCCTTGCTCGATGCGCTCGCTCCTGGATCGCTCGCTGTTATGATGCTTGTCTGGCGCTGGTGCCCCAATTTATAGCTGAAGGCCGGGATGTCGATGCAATGCGCCGGCGCTTAGTCAGGATCTGCCGCTGGAGATTTGGTCGCAGGTAAGGCAGGCTCCCCCGGAAGCAGCAGCGATAGCTCCCCTCAGCAGCACGTGTAGTCCTCCGGTGATTGTGCAGCAGCGTCCGTGCAGTTTCAACAGCTGCAAAGAAGTGCAGAAGCAGTTATGCCTTGCTCGATGCGCTCGCTCCTGGATCGCTCGCTGTTATGATGCTTGTCTGGCGCTGGTGCCCCAATTTATAGCTGAAGGCCGGGATGTCGATGCAATGCGCCGGCGCTTAGTCAGGATCTGCCGCTGGAGATGGTCGCAGGTAAGGCAGGCTCCCCCGGAAGCAGCAGCGATAGCTCCCCTCAGCAGCACGTGTAGTCCTCCGGTGATTGTGCAGCAGCGTCCGTGCAGTTTCAACAGCTGCAAAGAAGTGCAGAAGCAGTTATGCCTTGCTCGATGCGCTCGCTCCTGGAAGAAGGTATGAAGGCAACGCCAAAGGGCACCCACAGAGTCGAACTTTGCACGTGTTCGCAGATGCCAGTCCGAAGGCTTACGGTGCCGTGGTCTACCTCTGTACCGAGAATTCTACAGGAGAAAGAACTTTCGTCTTCATGCTGTCCAATTGTCGTGTCGCCCCCTTGAAAGCGGTCACCTTGGCAAGGCTAGAACTAACTATTGGCAGCCTTACTCGCGTCGAGACTCTACCAGTTCGTGAGGTCGAATCTTGATATGAAGTTTGACAAGGTTTTCATCTGGACCGATTCTATGATCACACTGAGCTGGATTCGAGGAAACGCAGCACGGTGGAAGGAATTTGTCAGGAACCGCGTCGCGGAAATCCAACTAAACAGCGGGACCGCGACGTGGCGATTTTGCCCCGGAAAATCGAATCCGGCTGACCTCATGACCAGGGGATTTACGAGCACTCAACTGAAGACCAGCGAGCTATGGTGGAACGGGCCGCAGTGGATAACGGGTCGAGCTGACGTATGGCCGGTTGAATTACAACAGGGCGACTTCACGGTTGAAGAACTGTAGCAGAAAAGGGAGGTCGGTTTCTCAACTTCCACTGGCGATAAAGAAGATGAGTTGCTGGTTCTGGAAGATTTTAGCTCTGCATCTATAGTGCATCGAGTAAAAGCTTGGATTTTCCGGTTCGTGCGAAATCTGCGATCTTCTGACAAGATCTTGGGCCCTTTGACTGGTGCAGAAATCGATCATGCTAAAGTATTTTGGGTGAGAAGGGTTCAGATGTCACCATTTTCTGCGGAACTGGAAAGCACAAAGAAACGCAGCTGCATCCCAAACGACTACGCCTTGAAAGAATTCGCCCTGTGGACAAATGAAAACAGCCTAGTAAGGATAAAAGGGCGAGTCTGCTCCACAGAGACGACACTCGACGAACGACACCCGATTGTGCTCCCCAATAAGCATCGCTACACAACGCTGCTGGTGCACCAAGCACATCGACAGCTGCTTCACGCAGGTGCAAGAGACACACTTCCGGAATTACGAGACAAGTACTGGATTGTGCGGGGGCGTCAGCTTGTGAAATGTGTTGTGAGATCGTGTGTGCTATGTAAGCGGCACAGTGCCCCGCACTTCAACGCAGCAACAGGGCTCCTTCCACCTTACCGGACGTCCCAAGCGGACCCGTTTAAGGTCGTGGGCCTCGACTTTGCCGGGCCCCTCCTGGTGAGGGAGAACAGTCGGAGCGTGAAATCGTACATCGTGCTGTTTACATGTGCTGTGACGCGTGCGGTGCATCTTGAGCTTGTTGCAGACATGAGCACAGAGCGATTCTTACAGGCATTCCGTCGTTGTGTGTCGCGCAGAGGCTTGTGCCGAACCATTTGCTCTGACAACGCTCTTTCGTTCGAACGAGCCTCAAAAGATATGGGCATTTTGTGCAAGCTCCTGCAGCACCCTGAAACTCAGAACCATTTTGCCAACTCCGGCATCGAATGGAAATTTATAGCGGAGCGCGCACCGTGGTGGAGCGGATTCTACGAGAGGCTGGTCCGTAGCGTGAAAAGCGCGCTGAGAAAACGGTCGGACGTCATTGCCTAGACACCATTGAGCCGTCAACAATCCTGGCTGAGGTTGAGGCAGGAATAAATTCTAGGAGCCTCACCTACACATATGAGGACCCTAAAGACGGTGCGCCGCTAACACCGTCCAGTTTCCTGACGGGAAGACGCTTGACGGCTCTGCCTTCGCCTGAAACAGGAGCCATCGAGGCGTCGGCCGCTTCGCTCCGGGCGCTCTGGAAGAAGCGAGGGCGAATGCTGAATATTTTCTGGCAGACATGGCAGCGAGACTACTTGGGGCAGCTACGCTCGGCCTTTGCCTCTAAACAACCCAAAGCCGTGACACCCCGAGTAGGAGAGGTTGTTTTGGTTCGAGAGAATCAACCGTGACTGCTCTGGAGAACAGTAGTAATCGCTGCCGTGTTTCCTGGGCGAGACGGCAAGGTCCGTTCTTGTGAGGTCAGGATGCCGCAGGGGAAGACTTTGCGACGCCCTGTTCATTTACTGTACCCATTAGAGTTTGCAGAAACGTAGAATAAGCAAGCTAATTCGGAAGGAAGGAAGGAAGGAAAGAAGGAAGGAAGGAAAGAAGGAAGGATGGAAGGCCTCAGACGTTGCTGGCACATACCCACTACGGGGGAGTGGCCAAGACACAGGCGCTTAATTGCTGGATACAGGAAAGTTTTAACGGGAAAAGGAGTGGTAATAGTATGTAGTCTGATAGATTGGAAGACAGAAGGACAAGGGTCCTGTTAACTTGGAGATCGAGGACGGGACAATGGCTTAATGTGCATAATAGTATAAAATGCCTGTAAAGCTTCAATGTCGTACTGACTGAGAGCGAGAAAAAAGGAATTAGAATGGGAGTTGCTGCGTTTCTTGAAGAAAATTTTGTACAGCAGAGCGCACACTCCTGTCGCTTCGTCCAAGCAAAGAAGCGCCAATGGAAAGAACAGCGGAGGACACAGGCAAACCCATTTGATTCGGCGGGGCAGTGTTGAAACTTCGTTTTCTTTTCGTGTTTAACCTGTGCGTCCTTTGCATGTGATTTTCTTAAATACGCTTCATGAGACGAAACCCAGACACCTCTCGCTTGTTTATGGCCGGCGGCGGATCCCCTCGGGCGACGGGACTGGGAACCCGAAGGAGAGGGTCAAAGGTTGAGACCAGCAGAGAGGTCCTCCGTCTGGAGGGGCAAGAGAAAAAGGCATAACGAGCGGGGAGCCCCAACGATGAGTATTTAATTTTTCGAGCTCTTGCTCCCCTCCTCACGAACAGTTTGATTGTTTCTTGCAATAAACGAAGTTGCATAAACGATAACAGTCTACTGTCCTTAGAAACGAAACTAAATCGGTTAGATTTCTGCAACATTGCGTACTTGAATAACGCCTGCGTGTAGCTGGCACGGAAGTGCTCCTTCCTTAACACTTCTGGTGGGCCTAGTTGGTGAATGGTGATGCAGAAAAACGATGTGCGCAAGACATTCTTTAAATCTGTTGGAATACTACCTTAAGATCACTTTTATTGTTTTTAATGGCCAGCCATTTCTACAGCGGAATGGAATTTGTATCGGTTCGTGTGTTGCTTCTGTGCTCTGCGATATATCTTTACTTGTATTGACCGTTCTTTAGACCATTTTTTCAAAGCAGGGACGATTTTAAAGGTTCTTAGGCACGTTGACGACTTTTTAGTGGTTTAAAGGCTGACTCTTCCTACCAGGATACGATTAATGAAGTTTTACGTGATTTTAAGCAACAAGGACAAGGTCTTGTTTTTACCCACGAGCTACCCCACAGGAATGTTTTGTAGTTTTTAGACATCCAGCTTTTTTTAGACATCCAGCTTGAGGTCTGTGATTGCCATACTTGCTGTGAATACCTACCACATGCGAAGAAGGATCTCCTGCCTTTTAAGTCTGCTCACTCAGAGATCGTGAAAATGGGCATAGCAACTTCATGTACGGAATGCGCCCTCAGAAAATCGTTTGCGCATAAATTGCAAGAGTTTTGATAATCAGGTGCGCCGGGTTTTGGCAGCAGGTAACCCTGTTTCGCTTTTGACAGCTGTGGCTGAGGCCCTGATCCGGAAACAAAACAGAGCGCCAAAAAAGAGGGTGGCTGAATATGAAACTTGCATGCCTGTGGTGATGCCTTGCATACATAAGGTCTCCCACCAGCTCAAGAGAGTGGCTAGCAGGCACGGAATCTCTCTGGCGTTTTCTGCGCCGAACAAGCTTTCTAAGCTGTGCTCCAGCACGTGCGGTGATGGAAGACATGGCTGCCAAATCAGGCATGGGACAATCTTTGTCCCTTGATCCACCAGATTCGTGTATGCTTTCTCACTCTCGTATAGAAAGATGTACATCGGACAAACAGGGCGCTGTACAAATGAGCGACTCAGGGAGCATGCGCTAAATGCACGGAGGAACATATATCAAATCAAAGTTTATTTCCCATCTAGCACTACAGATGGAGGAATCGTAGAAAAAAGCTGCCCTTGGGCAGCTTGACGAGTCTACAATCCTAATTATTGACAGGGAGGCAACACAAGAGTTTATGAGTGGAAACTCCGCGTTCTGCGGTGATCAGAAAAGGTCACAAGCCCGCGGCGCCACTATCTAGCTGGTGGCGCCTGGCGGCCTGGAAAGAAACTACTGCCGTTTCGGTTGCCAAGGTCGAGCGTGTTGGTCCCGTTCGGCCGCGCGCGCCTGACTTCTATTGAGGGCACTCTCGCGCGCTTCTTTACCGCTGGTAGCCCGAAGAGCAACTGGTGCTACGATTCAACCATTCGAGCACAGACACCGACAAGAACTGTTGCTGTGAATTAAAGGCGCAGAACTGGCGCTGACATGGCAGCCAGACGCATACATCTTGTTCTTCTTCAGGTGCTGCAAATGATGGCGATTTTCGATGCTGCCACGATGTCGACGTGCCTGCCAATGAACGGAGCCGCTTCTACCGAGCAAGTCTGTTCTTCTGACCTGGCTTTTTTGGGTGACGCTTCGCCGTTGCACCTCACAGCAAGCAGCAGCAGCAGCAGCAAGCAGCAGCAGCAGCAGCAGCAAGCAGCAGCAGCAGCAAGCAGCAGCAGCAGCAGCAAGCAGCAGCAGCAGCAAGCAGCAGCAGCAGCAGCAAGCAGCAGCAGCAGCAGCAGCAAGCAGCAGCAGCAGCAGCAAGCAGCAGCAGCAGCAAGCAGCAGCAGCAGCAGCAGCAGCAAGCAGCAGCAGCAGCAGCAGCAAGCAGCAGCAGCAGCAGCAGCAAGCAGCAGCAGCAGCAGCAAGCAGCAGCAGCAGCAGCAAGCAGCAGCAGCAGCAGCAAGCAGCAGCAGCAGCTGCAGCAGCAAGCAGCAGCAGCAGCAGCAAGCAGGCAGCAGCAGCAGCAGCAGCAGCAGCAGCAGCAAGCAGCAGCAGCAGCAGCAAGCAGCAGCAGCAGCAGCAAGCAGCAGCAGCAGCAGCAGCAGCAAGCAGCAGCAGCAGCAGCAGCAAGCAGCAGCAGCAGCAGCAAGCAGCAGCAGCAGCAGCAAGCAGCAGCAGCAGCAGCAAGCAGCAGCAGCAGCAGCAAGCAGCAGCAGCAGCAGCAGCAAGCAGCAGCAGCAGCAGCAGCAGCAAGCAGCAGCAGCAGCAGCAGCAGCAGCAGCAGCAGCAGCAGCAGCAGCAAGCAGCAGCAGCAGCAGCAAGCAGCAGCAGCAGCAGCAAGCAGCAGCAGCAGCAAGCAGCAGCAGCAGCAGCAAGCAGCAGCAGCAAGCAGTAGCAGCAGCAAGCAGCAGCAGCAAGCAGCAAGCAGCAGCAGCAGCAGCAGCAAGCAGCAGCAGCAGCAGCAAGCAGCAGCAGCAGCAGCAAGCAGCAGCAGCAGCAAGCAGCAGCAGCAGCAGCAAACAGCAGCAGCAGCAGCATGCAGCAGCAGCAGCAGCAAGCAGCAGCAGCAGCAGCAAGCAGCAGCAGCAGCAGCAAGCAGCAGCAGCAAGCAGCAGCAGCAGCAGCAAGCAGCAGCAGCAGCAGCAAGCAGCAGCAGCAGCAGCAAGCAGCAGCAGCAGCAAGCAGCAGCAGCAGCAGCAAGCAGCAGCAGCAGCAGCAAGCAGCAGCAGCAGCAAGCAGCAGCAGCAGCAGCAAGCAGCAGCAGCAAGCAGCAGCAGCAAGCAGCAGCAGCAGCAGCAAGCAGCAGCAGCATCTGCAAGCAGCAGCAGCAGCAGCAGCAAGCAGCAGCAGCAGCAGCAAGCAGCAGCAGCAGCAAGCAGCAGCAGCAGCAGCAGCAAGCAGCAGCAGCAGCAGCAAGCAGCAGCAGCAGCAGCAGCAAGCAGCAGCAGCAGCAGCAAGCAGCAGCAGCAGCAGCAAGCAGCAGCAGCAGCAGCAAGCAGCAGCAGCAGCAGCAAGCAGCAGCAGCAGCAGCAAGCAGCAGCAGCAGCAGCAAGCAGCAGCAGCAGCAGCAAGCAGCAGCAGCAGCAGCAGCAGCAGCAGCAGCAGCAGCAGCAGCAGCAGCAGCAGCAAGCAGCAGCAGCAGCAGCAAGCAGCAGCAGCAGCAGCAGCAGCAGCAGCAAGCAGCAGCAGCAGCAGCAGCAAGCAGCAGCAGCAAGCAGCAGCAGCAGCAGCAGCAAGCAGCAGCAGCAGCAAGCAGCAGCAGCAGCAGCAAGCAGCAGCAGCAGCAGCAGCAAGCAGCAGCAGCAGCAGCAAGCAGCAGCAGCAAGCAGCAGCAGCAGCAGCAAGCAGCAGCAGCAGCAGCAGCAGCAAGCAGCAGCAGCAAGCAGCAGCAGCAGCAGCAAGCAGCAGCAGCAGCAGCAGCAAGCAGCAGCAGCAGCAGCAGCAGCAGCAGCAGCAGCAGCAGCAAGCAGCAGCAGCAGCAAGCAGCAGCAGCAGCAGCAAGCAGCAGCAGCAGCAGCAGCAGCAGCAAGCAGCAGCAGCAGCAGCAAGCAGCAGCAGCAGCAGCAAGCAGCAGCAGCAGCAGCAAGCAGCAGCAGCAGCAGCAAGCAGCAGCAGCAGCAGCAAGCAGCAGCAGCAGCAGCAAGCAGCAGCAGCAGCAGCAAGCAGCAGCAGCAGCAAGCAGCAGCAGCAGCAGCAAGCAGCAGCAGCAGCAGCAAGCAGCAGCAGCAGCAGCAAGCAGCAGCAGCAGCAAGCAGCAGCAGCAGCAGCAAGCAGCAGCAGCAGCAGCAGCAGCAGCAGCAGCAGCAAGCAGCAGCAGCAGCAAGCAGCAGCAGCAGCAAGCAGCAGCAGCAGCAAGCAGCAGCAGCAGCAGCAAGCAGCAGCAGCAGCAGCAAGCAGCAGCAGCAGCAGCAGCAAGCAGCAGCAGCAGCAGCAAGCAGCAGCAGCAGCAAGCAGCAGCAGCAAGCAGCAGCAGCAGCAGCAAGCAGCAGCAGCAGCAAGCAGCAGCAGCAGCAAGCAGCAGCAGCAGCAAGCAGCAGCAGCAGCAAGCAGCAGCAGCAGCAAGCAGCAGCAGCAGCAAGCAGCAGCAGCAGCAAGCAGCAGCAGCAGCAAGCAGCAGCAGCAGCAAGCAGCAGCAGCAGCAAGCAGCAGCAGCAGCAAGCAGCAGCAGCAGCAAGCAGCAGCAGCAGCAAGCAGCAGCAAGCAGCAGCAGCAGCAAGCAGCAGCAGCAGCAAGCAGCAGCAGCAGCAAGCAGCCGCAGCAGCAAGCAGCAGCAGCAACAAGCAGCAGCAGCAGCAAGCAGCAGCAGCAGCAGCAAGCAGCAGCAGCAAGCAGCAGCAGCAGCAAGCAGCAGCAGCAGCAAGCAGCAGCAGCAGCAAGCAGCAGCAGCAGCAGCAAGCAGCAGCAGCAGCAAGCAGAAGCAGCAGCAAGCAGCAGCAGCAGCAGCAAGCAGCAGCAGCAGCAGCAAGCAGCAGCAGCAGCAGCAAGCAGCAGCAGCAGCAGCAAGCAGCAGCAGCAGCAGCAGCAAGCAGCAGCAGCAGCAGCAAGCAGCAGCAGCAGCAGCAAGCAGCAGCAGCAGCAGCAAGCAGCAGCAGCAGCAGCAGCAGCAAGCAGCAGCAGCAGCAAGCAGCAGCAGCAGCAGCAAGCAGCAGCAGCAGCAAGCAGCAGCAGCAGCAGCAAGCAGCAGCAGCAGCAAGCAGCAGCAGCAGCAGCAAGCAGCAGCAGCAGCAAGCAGCAGCAGCAGCAGCAAGCAGCAGCAGCAGCAGCAAGCAGCAGCAGCAGCAAGCAGCAGCAGCAGCAGCAAGCAGCAGCAGCAGCAGCAAGCAGCAGCAGCAGCAAGCAGCAGCAGCAGCAGCAAGCAGCAGCAGCAGCAGCAAGCAGCAGCAGCAGCAACAAGCAGCAGCAGCAGCAAGCAGCAGCAGCAGCAGCAAGCAGCAGCAGCAGCAGCAAGCAGCAGCAGCAGCAGCAAGCAGCAGCAGCAGCAGCAGCAGCAAGCAGCAGCAGCAGCAGCAAGCAGCAGCAGCAGCAGCAAGCAGCAGCAGCAGCAGCAGCAAGCAGCAGCAGCAGCAGCAAGCAGCAGCAGCAGCAAGCAGCAGCAGCAGCAGCAAGCAGCAGCAGCAGCAAGCAGCAGCAGCAGCAGCAAGCAGCAGCAGCAGCAGCAAGCAGCAGCAGCAGCAGCAGCAAGCAGCAGCAGCAGCAGCAAGCAGCAGCAGCAGCAGCAAGCAGCAGCAGCAGCAGCAGCAGCAAGCAGCAGCAGCAGCAGCAAGCAGCAGCAGCAGCAGCAGCAGCAGCAAGCAGCAGCAGCAGCAGCAAGCAGCAGCAGCATCTGCAAGCAGCAGCAGAAGCAGCAGCAAGCAGCAGCAGCAGCAAGCAGCAGCAGCAGCAGCAAGCAGCAGCAGCAGCAAGCAGCAGCAGCAGCAGCAAGCAGCAGCAGCAGCAGCAAGCAGCAGCAGCAGCAGCAAGCAGCAGCAGCAGCAGCAGCAGCAAGCAGCAGCAGCAGCAGCAAGCAGCAGCAGCAGCAGCAAGCAGCAGCAGCAGCAGCAAGCAGCAGCAGCAGCAAGCAGCAGCAGCAGCAAGCAGCAGCAGCAGCAAGCAGCAGCAGCAGCAGCAGCAGCAAGCAGCAGCAGCAGCAGCAAGCAGCAGCAGCAGCAGCAAGCAGCAGCAGCAGCAAGCAGCAGCAGCAGCAGCAAGCAGCAGCAGCAGCAGCAAGCAGCAGCAGCAGCAGCAGCAGCAGCAAGCAGCAGCAGCAGCAGCAGCAGCAGCAGCAGCAGCAGCAGCAGCAGCAGCAGCAGCAGCAGCAGCAGCAGCAGCAGCAGCAGCAGCAGCAGCAGCAGCAGCAGCAGCAGCAGCAGCAGCAGCAGCAAGCAGCAGCAGCAGCAGCAAGCAGCAGCAGCAGCAGCAGCAAGCAGCAGCAGCAGCAGCAGCAGCAGCAGCAGCAGCAGCAGCAGCAGCAGCAGCAGCAAGCAAGCAGCAGCAGCAGCAGCAAGCAGCAGCAGCAGCAGCAGCAGCAGCAGCAGCAGCAGCAAGCAGCAGCAGCAGCAGCAAGCAGCAGCAGCAGCAGCAAGCAGCAGCAGCAGCAGCAAGCAGCAGCAGCAGCAGCAAGCAGCAGCAAGCAGCAGCAGCAGCAGCAGCAAGCAGCAGCAGCAGCAGCAGCAGCAGCAGCAGCAGCAGCAGCAGCAGCAGCAAGCAGCAGCAGCAGCAGCAAGCAGCAGCAGCAGCAGCAGCAGCAGCAGCAGCAGCAGCAGCAGCAGCAGCAGCAGCAGCAAGCAGCAGCAGCAGCAGCAGCAGCAGCAGCAGCAGCAGCAGCAGCAGCAGCAGCAGCAGCAGCAGCAGCAAGCAGCAGCAGCAGCAGCAAGCAAGCAGCAGCAGCAAGCAGCAGCAGCAGCAGCAAGCAGCAGCAGCAGCAGCAAGCAGCAGCAGCAGCAGCAAGCAGCAGCAGCAGCAGCAAGCAGCAGCAGCAGCAGCAAGCAGCAGCAGCAGCAGCAAGCAGCAGCAGCAGCAGCAAGCAGCAGCAGCAGCAGCAAGCAGCAGCAGCAGCAGCAAGCAGCAGCAGCAGCAGCAAGCAGCAGCAGCAGCAGCAGCAAGCAGCAGCAGCAGCAGCAAGCAGCAGCAGCAGCAGCAAGCAGCAGCAGCAGCAGCAAGCAGCAGCAGCAGCAGCAAGCAGCAGCAGCAGCAGCAAGCAGCAGCAGCAGCAGCAAGCAGCAGCAGCAGCAGCAGCAGCAGCAGCAGCAGCAGCAGCAGCAGCAAGCAGCAGCAGCAGCAGCAAGCAGCAGCAGCAGCAGCAGCAGCAGCAGCAGCAGCAAGCAGCAGCAGCAGCAGCAAGCAGCAGCAGCAGCAGCAAGCAGCAGCAGCAGCAGCAGCAGCAGCAGCAGCAGCAGCAGCAGCAGCAGCAGCAGCAGCAAGCAGCAGCAGCAGCAAGCAGCAGCAGCAGCAGCAAGCAGCAGCAGCAGCAGCAGCAGCAGCAGCAGCAAGCAGCAGCAGCAGCAGCAAGCAGCAGCAGCAAGCAGCAGCAGCAGCAAGCAGCAGCAGCAGCAGCAGCAGCAGCAGCAGCAAGCAGCAGCAGCAGCAGCAAGCAGCAGCAGCAGCAGCAAGCAGCAGCAGCAGCAAGCAGCAGCAGCAGCAAGCAGCAGCAGCAGCAAGCAGCAGCAGCAGCAGCAGCAGCAAGCAGCAGCAGCAGCAAGCAGCAGCAGCAGCAGCAGCAGCAGCAGCAGCAGCAGCAGCAGCAGCAGCAGCAGCAGCAGCAGCAGCAGCAGCAGCAGCAGCAGCAGCAAGCAGCAGCAGCAGCAGCAGCAGCAGCAGCAGCAGCAAGCAGCAGCAGCAGCAGCAGCAAGCAGCAGCAGCAGCAGCAGCAAGCAGCAGCAGCAGCAGCAGCAAGCAGCAGCAGCAGCAGCAGCAAGCAGCAGCAGCAGCAGCAGCAAGCAGCAGCAGCAGCAGCAAGCAGCAGCAGCAGCAGCAGCAGCAAGCAGCAGCAAGCAGCAGCAGCAGCAAGCAGCAGCAGCAGCAAGCAGCAGCAGCAGCAAGCAGCAGCAGCAGCAAGCAGCAGCAGCAGCAGCAAGCAGCAGCAGCAGCAGCAGCAAGCAGCAGCAGCAGCAAGCAGCAGCAGCAGCAAGCAGCAGCAGCAGCAAGCAGCAGCAGCAGCAAGAAGCAGCAGCAGCAAGCAGCAGCAGCAGCAAGCAGCAGCAGCAGCAAGCAGCAGCAGCAGCAAGCAGCAGCAGCAAGCAGCAGCAGCAGCAGCAGCAGCAAGCAGCAGCAGCAGCAGCAAGCAGCAGCAGCAGCAGCAGCAAGCAGCAGCAGCAGCAGCAAGGAGCAGCAGCAGCAGCAAGCAGCAGCAGCAGCAGCAAGCAGCAGCAGCAGCAGCAAGCAGCAGCAGCAGCAGCAAGCAGCAGCAGCAGCAGCAAGCAGCAGCAGCAGCAGCAGCAGCAGCAAGCAGCAGCAGCAGCAGCAAGCAGCAGCAGCAGCAGCAAGCAGCAGCAGCAGCAGCAAGCAGCAGCAGCAGCAGCAAGCAGCAGCAGCAGCAGCAGCAGCAGCAGCAGCAGCAGCAGCAGCAGCAGCAGCAGCAGCAGCAGCAGCAGCAGCAGCAGCAGCAGCAAGCAGCAGCAGCAGCAGCAGCAAGCAGCAGCAGCAGCAGCAGCAGCAGCAGCAGCAGCAGCAGCAAGCAGCAGCAGCAGCAGCAGCAAGCAGCAGCAGCAGCAGCAGCAAGCAGCAGCAGCAGCAAGCAGCAGCAGCAGCAGCAAGCAGCAGCAGCAGCAGCAAGCAGCAGCAGCAGCAAGCAGCAGCAGCAAGCAGCAGCAGCAGCAGCAAGCAGCAGCAGCAGCAAGCAGCAGCAGCAGCAAGCAGCAGCAGCAGCAAGCAGCAGCAGCAGCAGCAGCAAGCAGCAGCAGCAGCAGCAAGCAGCAGCAGCAGCAAGCAGCAGCAGCAGCAAGCAGCAGCAGCAGCAGCAAGCAGCAGCAGCAGCAAGCAGCAGCAGCAGCAAGCAGCAGCAAGCAGCAGCAGCAGCAAGCAGCAGCAGCAGCAGCAAGCAGCAGCAGCAGCAGCAAGCAGCAGCAGCAGCAGCAGCAAGCAGCAGCAGCAGCAAGCAGCAGCAGCAGCAGCAAGCAGCAGCAGCAGCAGCAGCAGCAAGCAGCAGCAGCAGCAAGCAGCAGCAGCAGCAAGCAGCAGCAGCAGCAAGCAGCAGCAGCAGCAAGCAGCAGCAGCAGCAAGCAGCAGCAGCAGCAAGCAGCAGCAGCAGCAAGCAGCAGCAGCAGCAAGCAGCAGCAGCAGCAAGCAGCAGCAGCAGCAAGCAGCAGCAGCAGCAAGCAGCAGCAGCAGCAAGCAGCAGCAGCAGCAAGCAGCAGCAGCAGCAAGCAGCAGCAGCAGCAGCAAGCAAGCAGCAGAGCAGCAAGCAGCCGCAGCAGCAAGCAGCAGCAGCAGCAGCAAGCAGCAGCAGCAGCAAGCAGCAGCAGCAGCAAGCAGCAGCAGCAGCAGCAAGCAGCAGCAGCAAGCAGCAGCAGCAAGCAGCAGCAGCAGCAAGCAGCAGCAGCAGCAAGCAGCAGCAGCAGCAAGCAGCAGCAGCAGCAAGCAGCAGCAGCAGCAAGCAGCAGCAGCAGCAAGCAAGCAGCAGCAGCAGCAGCAGCAGCAGCCAGAGCAGCAGCAAGCAGCAGCAGCAGCAAGCAGCAGCAGCAAGCAGCAGCAGCAGCAAGCAGCAGCAGCAGCAAGCAGCAGCAGCAAGCAGCAGCAGCAGCAAGCAGCAGCAGCAGCAAGCAGCAGCAGCAGCAAGCAGCAGCAGCAGCAGCAGCAAGCAGCAGCAGCAGCAGCAAGCAGCAGCAGCAGCAAGCAGCAGCAGCAGCAAGCAGCAGCAGCAGCAGCAAGCAGCAGCAGCAGCGCTTGCTGCAGCAGCAGCAGCAGCAGCAGCAGCAGCAGCAGCAGCAGCAGCACAGCAGCAGCAGCAGCAGCAGCAAGCAGCAGCAGCAGCAAGCAGCAGCAGCAGCAAGCAGCAGCAGCAGCAAGCAGCAGCAGCAGCAGCAAGCAGCAGCAGCAGCAAGCAGCAGCAGCAGCAGCAGCAAGCAGCAGCAGCAGCAAGCAGCAGCAGCAGCAAGCAGCAGCAGCAGCAAGCAGCAGCAGCAGCAGCAAGCAGCAGCAGCAGCAGCAAGCAGCAGCAGCAGCGCTTGCAGCAGCAGCAGCAGCAGCAGCAGCAGCAAGCAGCAGCAGCAGCGCTTGCAGCAGCAGCAGCAGCAGCAGCAGCAAGCAGCAGCAGCAGCAAGCAGCAGCAGCAAGCAGCAGCAGCAGCAGCAAGCAGCAGCAGCAGCAGCAAGCAGCAGCAAGCAGCAGCAGCAGCAGCAGCAAGCAGCAGCAGCAGCAGCAAGCAGCAGCAGCAGCAAGCAGCAGCAGCAAGCAGCAGCAGCAGCAGCAAGCAGCAGCAGCAGCAGCAGCAGCAGCAGCAAGCAGCAGCAGCAGCAGCAAGCAGCAGCAGCAGCAGCAAGCAGCAGCAGCAGCAGCAGCAAGCAGCAGCAGCAGCAAGCAGCAGCAGCAGCAGCAAGCAGCAGCAGCAGCAGCAAGCAGCAGCAGCAGCAGCAAGCAGCAGCAGCAAGCAGCAGCAGCAGCAGCAGCAGCAGCAAGCAGCAGCAGCAGCAGCAAGCAGCAGCAGCAGCAGCAAGCAGCAGCAGCAGCAAGCAGCAGCAGCAGCAGCAAGCAGCAGCAGCAGCAGCAGCAGCAGCAAGCAGCAGCAGCAGCAAGCAGCAGCAGCAGCAAGCAGCAGCAGCAGCAAGCAGCAGCAGCAGCAAGCAGCAGCAGCAGCAGCAAGCAGCAGCAGCAGCAGGCAGCAGCAGCAGCAAGCAGCAAGCAGCAGCAAGCAGCAGCAGCAGCAAGCAGCCGCAGCAGAAAGCAGCAGCAGCAGCAAGCAGCAGCAGCAGCAAGCAGCAGCAGCAGCAAGCAGCAGCAGCAGCAAGCAGCAGCAGCAGCAAGCAGCAGCAGCAGCAAGCAGCAGCAGCAGCAAGCAGCAGCAGCAGCAAGCAGCAGCAGCAGCAAGCAGCAGCAGCAGCAAGCAGCAGCAGCAGCAAGCAGCAGCAGCAGCAAGCAGCAGCAGCAGCAAGCAGCAGCAGCAAGCAGCAGCAGCAGCAAGCAGCAGCAGCAGCAAGCAGCAGCAGCAGCAAGCAGCAGCAGCAGCAGCAGCAAGCAGCAGCAGCAGCAAGCAGCAGCAGCAGCAAGCAGCAGCAGCAGCAGCAAGCAGCAGCAGCAGCAGCAGCAAGCAGCAGCAGCAGCAAGCAGCAGCAGCAAGCAGCAGCAGCAGCAAGCAGCAGCAGCAGCAGCAGCAGCAGCAAGCAGCAGCAGCAGCAGCAGCAAGCAGCAGCAGCAGCAGCAAGCAGCAGCAGCAGCAAGCAGCAGCAGCAGCAAGCAGCAGCAGCAGCAAGCAGCAGCAGCAGCAGCAAGCAGCAGCAGCAGCAGCTTGCAGCAGCAGCAGCAGCAGCAGCAGCAGCAGCAGCAGCAGCAGCAGCAGCAGCAGCAGCAAGCAGCAGCAGCAGCAGCAGCAGCAGCACAGCAAGCAAGCAGCAGCAGCAAGCAGCAGCAGCAGCAGCAGCAAGCAGCAGCAGCAGCAGCAAGCAGCAGCAGCAGCAGCAGCAAGCAGCAGCAGCAGCAAGCAGCAGCAGCAGCAGCAAGCAGCAGCAGCAGCAGCAAGCAGCAGCAGCAGCAGCAAGCAGCAGCAGCAGCAGCAAGCAGCAGCAGCAGCAGCAAGCAGCAGCAGCAGCAGCAGCAGCAGCAAGCAGCAGCAGCAGCAGCAGCAAGCAGCAGCAGCAGCAGCAGCAAGCAGCAGCAGCAGCAGCAGCAGCAGCAAGCAGCAGCAGCAGCAAGCAGCAGCAGCAGCAGCAGCAGCAGCAGCAGCAGCAGCAAGCAGCAGCAGCAGCAGCAAGCAGCAGCAGCAGCAGCAAGCAGCAGCAGCAGCAGCAGCAAGCAGCAGCAGCAGCAAGCAGCAGCAGCAGCAGCAAGCAGCAGCAGCAGCAGCAAGCAGCAGCCAGCAGCAGCAAGCAGCAGCAGCAGCAGCAAGCAGCAGCAGCAGCAGCAAGCAGCAGCAGCAGCAGCAGCAGCAGCAAGCAGCAGCAGCAGCAGCAGCAAGCAGCAGCAGCAGCAGCAGCAAGCAGCAGCAGCAGCAGCAAGCAGCAGCAGCAGCAGCAGCAAACAGCAGCAGCAGCAGCAAGCAGCAGCAGCAGCAAGCAGCAGCAGCAGCAGCAGCAAGCAGCAGCAGCAGCAAGCAGCAGCAGCAGCAGCAGCAGCAGCTGCAGCAGCAGCAGCAGCAAGCAGCAGCAGCAGCAGCAAGCAGCAGCAGCAGCAGCAAGCAGCAGCAGCAGCAGCAAGCAGCAGCAGCAGCAGCAGCAAGCAGCAGCAGCAGCAGCAAGCAGCAGCAGCAGCAGCAAGCAGCAGCAGCAGCAAGCAGCAGCAGCAGCAGCAGCAGAGCAAGCAGCAGCAGCAGCAAGCAGCAGCAGCAGCAGCAGCAAGCAGCAGCAGCAGCAAGCAGCAGCAGCAGCAGCAAGCAGCAGCAGCAGCAGCAGCAGCAGCAGCAGCAGCAGCAGCAGCAGCAGCAGCAGCAGCAGCAGCAGCAGCAGCAGCAGCAGCAGCAAGCAGCAGCAGCAGCAGCAAGCAGCAGCAGCAGCAGCAGCAGCAAGCAGCAGCAGCAGCAGCAAGCAGCAGCAGCAGCAGCAAGCAGCAGCAGCAGCAGCAGCAGCAGCAGCAGCAGCAGCAAGCAGCAGCAGCAGCAAGCAGCAGCAGCAGCAAGCAGCAGCAGCAGCAAGCAGCAGCAGCAGCAAGCAGCAGCAGCAGCAAGCAGCAGCAGCAGCAAGCAGCAGCAGCAGCAAGCAGCAGCAGCAGCAGCAGCAGCAAGCAGCAGCAGCAGCAGCAGCAGCAGCAAGCAGCAGCAGCAGCAGCAAGCAGCAGCAGCAGCAAGCAGCAGCAGCAGCAAGCAGCAGCAGCAGCAGCAAGCAGCAGCAGCAGCAAGCAGCAGCAGCAGCAGCAGCAAGCAGCAGCAGCAGCAAGCAGCAGCAGCAGCAGCAAGCAGCAGCAGCAGCAAGCAGCAGCAGCAGCAAGCAGCAGCAGCAGCAGCAGCAAGCAGCAGCAGCAGCAAGCAGCAGCAGCAGCAAGCAGCAGCAGCAGCAAGCAGCAGCAGCAGCAAGCGCAGCAGCAGCAAGCAGCAGCAGCAGCAAGCAGCAGCAGCAGCAAGCAGCAGCAGCAGCAAGCAGCAGCAGCAGCAGCAGCAGCAGCAGCAGCAGCAGCAGCAGCAGCAAGCAGCAGCAGCAAGCAGCAGCAGCAGCAAGCAGCAGCAGCAGCAGCAGCAAGCAGCAGCAGCAGCAGCAAGCAGCAGCAGCAGCAGCAAGCAGCCGCAGCAGCAAGCAGCAGCAGCACAGCAGCAGCAGCAGCAGCAAGCAGCAGCAGCAGCAAGCAGCAGCAGCAGCAGCAAGCAGCAGCAGCAGCAAGCAGCAGCAGCAGCAAGCAGCAGCAGCAGCAAGCAGCAGCAGCAGCAAGCAGCAGCAGCAGCAAGCAGCAGCAGCAGCAAGCAAGCAGCAGCAAGCAGCAGCAGCAGCAAGCAGCAGCAGCAGCAAGCAGCAGCAGCAGCAAGCAGCAGCAGCAGCAAGCAGCAGCAGCAGCAAGCAGCAGCAGCAGCAGCAGCAGCAGCAAGCAGCAAGCAGCAGCAGCAGCAGCAGCAGCAGCAGCAGCAAGCAGCAGCAGCAGCAAGCAGCAGCAGCAAGCAGCAGCAGCAGCAAGCAGCAGCAGCAGCAAGCAGCAGCAGCAGCAGCAAGCAGCAGCAGCAGCAAGCAGCAGCAGCAGCAGCAGCAAGCAGCAGCAGGCAGCAAGCAGCAGCAGCAGCGCATGCTGCAGCAGCAGCAGCAGCAGCAGCAGCAGCAGCAGCAGCAGCAGCAGCAGCAGCAGCAGCAGCAGCAGCAGCAGCAGCAAGCAGCAGCAGCAGCAAGCAGCAGCAGCAGCAAGCAGCAGCAGCAGCAAGCAGCAGCAGCAGCAAGCAGCAGCAGCAGCAAGCAGCAGCAGCAGCAAGCAGCAGCAGCAGCGCTGCTGCAGCAGCAGCAGCAGCAGCAGCAGCAGCAGCAAGCAGCAAGCAGCAGCAAGCAGCAGCAGCAGCAAGCAGCAGCAGCAGCAAGCAGCAGCAGCAGCAAGCAGCAGCAGCAGCAAGCAGCAGCAGCAGCAAGCAGCAGCAGCAGCAGCAGCAAGCAGCAGCAGCAGCAGCAAGCAGCAGCAGCAGCAAGCAGCAGCAGCAGCAAGCAGCAGCAGCAGCAGCAAGCAGCAGCAGCAGCAGCAGCAGCAAGCAGCAGCAGCAGCAGCAAGCAGCAGCAGCAGCGCTTGCAGCAGCAGCAGCAGCAGCAAGCAGCAGCAGCAGCAGCAGCAAGCAGCAGCAGCAGCAAGCAGCAGCAGCAGCAGCAGCAAGCAGCAGCAGCAGCAAGCAGCAGCAGCAGCAAGCAGCAGCAGCAGCAAGCAGCAGCAGCAGCAAGCAGCAGCAGCAGCAGCAAGCAGCAGCAGCAGCAGCAAGCAGCAGCAGCAGCGCTGCAGCAGCAGCAGCAGCAGCAGCAGCAAGCAGCAGCAGCAGCAGCAGCAGCAGCAGCACAGCAAGCAGCAGCAGCAGCAGCAAGCAGCAGCAGCAAGCAGCACAGCAGCAGCAAGCAGCAGCAGCAGCAGCAGCAGCAAGCAGCAGCAGCAGCAAGCAGCAGCAGCAGCAAGCAGCAGCAGCAAGCAGCAGCAGCAGCAGCAAGCAGCAGCAGCAGCAGCAGCAGCAGCAAGCAGCAGCAGCAGCAGCAGCAGCAGCAGCAGCAGCAAGCAGCAGCAGCAGCAGCAGCAGCAAGCAGCAGCAGCAGCAAGCAGCAGCAGCAGCAGCAAGCAGCAGCAGCAGCAGCAAGCAGCAGCAGCAGCAAGCAGCAGCAGCAGCAGCAAGCAGCAGGCAGCAGCAGCAGCAGCAGCAGCAGCAAGCAGCAGCAGCAGCAAGCAGCAGCAGCAGCAAGCAGCAGCAGCAGCAGCAGCAGCAGCAGCAAGCAGCAGCAGCAGCAGCAGCAGCAGCAGCAGCAGCAGCAAGCAGCAGCAGCAGCAAGCAGCAGCAGCAGCAAGCAGCAGCAGCAGCAAGCAGCAGCAGCAGCAAGCAGCAGCAGCAAGCAGCAGCAGCAAGCAGCAGCAGCAGCAAGCAGCAGCAGCAGCAAGCAGCAGCAGCAGCAGCAGCAGCAGAGCAGCAGCAGCAGCAAGCAGCAGCAGCAGCAAGCAGCAGCAGCAGCAAGCAGCAGCAGCAGCAAGCAGCAGCAGCAGCAAGCAGCAAGCAGCAGCAAGCAGCAGCAGCAGCAAGCAGCAGCAGCAGCAAGCAGCAGCAGCAGCAAGCAGCAGCAGCAGCAAGCAGCAGCAGCAGCAAGCAGCAGCAGCAGCAGCAAGCAGCAGCAGCAGCAAGCAGCAGCAGCAGCAAGCAGCAGCAGCAGCAGCAGCAGCAGCAGGCAGCAGCAGCAAGCTGCAGCAGCAGCAAGCAGCAGCAGCAGCAAGCAGCAGCAGCAGCAAGCAGCAGCAGCAGCAGCAAGCAGCAGCAGCAAGCAGCAGCAGCAGCAAGCAGCAGCAGCAGCAGCAGCAGCAGCAGCAGCAGCAGCAGCAGCAGCAGCAGCAGCAGCAGCAGCAGCAAGCAGCAGCAGCAGCAAGCAGCAGCAGCAGCAAGCAGCAGCAGCAGCAGCAGCAGCAGCAGCAGCAGCAAGCAGCAGCAGCAGCAGCAAGCAGCAGCAGCAGCAAGCAGCAGCAGCAGCAGCAGCAGCAGCAGCAGCAAGCAGCAGCAGCAGCAGCAAGCAGCAGCAGCAAGCAGCAGCAGCAGCAGCAGCAGCAGCAGCAGCAGCAGCAGCAGCAGCAGCAGCAGCAGCAAGCAGCAGCAGCAGCAGCAGCAGCAGCAGCAAGCAGCAGCAGCAGCAAGCAGCAGCAGCAGCAGCAGCAGCAGCAGCAGCAGCAGCAGCAGCAGCAGCAGCAAGCAGCAGCAGCAGCAGCAGCAGCAGCAGCAGCAGCAAGCAGCAGCAAGCAGCAGCAGCAGCAGCAGCAGCAGCAGCAGCAGCAAGCAGCAGCAGCAGCAAGCAGCAGCAGCAGCAAGCAGCAGCAGCAGCAGCAGCAGCAGCAGCAGCAGCAGCAGCAGCAAGCAGCAGCAGCAGCAGCAAGCAGCAGCAGCAGCAGCAAGCAGCAGCAGCAGCAGCAGCAGCAGCAGCAGCAAGCAGCAGCAGCAGCAGCAAGCAGCAGCAGCAGCAAGCAGCAGCAGCAGCAAGCAGCAGCAGCAGCAGCACAGCACAGCAGCAGCAGCAGCAGCAAGCAGCAGCAGCAGCAAGCAGCAGCAGCAGCAGCAGCAGCAAGCAGCAGCAGCAGCAAGCAGCAGCAGCAGCAGCAAGCAGCAGCAGCAGCAGCAGCAAGCAGCAGCAGCAGCAGCAAGCAGCAGCAGCAGCAGCAGCAGCAGCAGCAGCAGCAGCAGCAGCAGCAGCAGCAGCAGCAGCAGCAGCAGCAGCAGCAGCAGCAGCAGCAGCAGCAAGCAGCAGCAGCAGCAGCAGCAGCAGCAGCAGCAGCAGCACAGCAGCAGCAAGCAGCAGCAGCAGCAAGCAGCAGCACAGCAGCAAGCAGCAGCAGCAGCAGCAGCAGCAGCAGCAGCAGCAGCAGCAGCAGCAGCAAGCAGCAGCAGCAGCAAGCAGCAGCAGCAGCAAGCAGCAGCAGCAGCAGCAGCAGCAGCAGCAGCAGCAAGCAGCAGCAGCACAGCAAGCAGCAGCAGCAGCAAGCAGCAGCAGCAGCAGCAGCAGCAGCAGCAGCAGCAGCAGCAGCAAGCAGCAGCAGCAGCAGCAAGCAGCAGCAGCAGCAGCAGCAAGCAGCAGCAGCAGCAAGCAGCAGCAGCAGCAGCAGCAGCAGCAGCAGCAGCAGCAGCAGCAGCAGCAGCAGCAAGCAGCAGCAGCAGCAGCACAAGCAGCAGCCAAGCAGCAAGCAGCAGCAGCAGCAGCAGCAAGCAGCAGCAGCAGCAGCAAGCAGCAGCAAGCAGCAGCAGCAGCAAGCAGCAGCAGCAGCAGCAGCAGCAGCAGCAGCAGCAGCAGCAAGCAGCAGCAGCAGCAGCAGCAGCAGCAGCAGCAGCAAGCAGCAGCAGCAGCAAGCAGCAGCAGCAGCAGCAGCAGCAGCAGCAGCAGCAGCAGCAGCAGCAAGCAGCAGCAGCAGCAGCAGCAGCAGCAGCAGCAGCAAGCAGCAAGCAGCAGCAGCAAGCAGCAGCAGCAGCAGCAAGCAGCAGCAGCAAGCAGCAAGCAGCAGCAGCAGCAGCAAGCAGCAGCAAGCAGCAGCAGCAGCAGCAGCAGCAAGCAGCAGCAGCAGCAAGCAGCAGCAGCAGCAGCAGCAGCAGCAGCAGCAGCAGCAAGCAGCAGCAGCAGCAAGCAGCAAGCAGCAGCAGCAGCAGCAGCAGCAGCAGCAGCAGCAAGCAGCAGCAGCAGCAGCAGCAAGCAGCAGCAGCAGCAAGCAGCAGCAGCAGCAGCAAGGCAGCAGCAGCAGCAGCAGCAGCAAGCAGCAGCAGCAGCAGCAAGCAGCAGCAGCAGCAGCAGCAGCAGCAGCAGCAGCAGCAGCAGCAGCAGCAGCAGCAAGCAGCAGCAGCAGCAGCAAGCAGCAGCAGCAGCAGCAAGCAGCAGCAGCAGCAGCAGCAGCAAGCAGCAGCAGCAGCAAGCAGCAGCAGCAGCAAGCAGCAGCAGCAGCAGCAAGCAGCAGCAGCAGCAAGCAGCAGCAGCCAGCAGCAAGCAGCAGCAGCAGCAGCAAGCAGCAGCAGCAGCAGCAAGCAGCAGCAGCAGCAAGCAGCAGCAGCAGCAGCAGCAAGCAGCAGCAGCAGCAGCAAGCAGCAGCAGCAGCAGCAGCAGCAAGCAGCAGCAGCAGCAGCAGCAAGCAGCAGCAAGCAGCAGCAGCAGCAGCAGCAAGCAGCAGCAGCAGCAGCAGCAGCAAGCAGCAGCAGCAGCAAGCAGCAGCAGCAGCAGCAGCAAGCAGCAGCAAGCAGCAGCAGCAGCAGCAGCAGCAGCAGCAAGCAGCAGCAGCAAGCAGCAGCAGCAGCAGCAGCAGCAGCAGCAGCAAGCAGCAGCAGCAGCAGCAGCAGCAAGCAGCAGCAGCAGCAGCAGCAGCAGCAAGCAGCAGCAGCAGCAGCAGCAGCAGCAGCAGCAGCAGCAAGCAGCAGCAGCAGCAGCAAGCAGCAGCAGCAGCAAGCAGCAGCAGCAGCAGCAGCAAGCAGCAGCAGCAGCAGCAGCAGCAGCAGCAGCAAGCAGCAGCAGCAGCAAGCAGCAGCAGCAGCAGCAAGCAGCAGCAGCAGCAAGCAGCAGCAGCAGCAGCAGCAGCAGCAGCAGCAAGCAGCAGCAGCAGCAGCAGCAGCAAGCAGCAGCAGCAGCAAGCAGCAGCAGCAGCAGCAGCAGCAGCAGCAAGCAGCAGCAGCAGCAGCAGCAGCAGCAGCAAGCAGCAGCAGCAGCAGCAAGCAGCAGCAGCAGCAAGCAGCAGCAGCAGCAGCAGCAGCAGCAGCAGCAGCAAGCAGCAGCAGCAGCAGCAAGCAGCAAGCAGCAGCAGCAAGCAGCAGCAGCAGCAGCAAGCAGCAGCAGCAGCAGCAGCAGCAGCAGCAAGCAGCAGCAGCAGCAAGCAGCAGCAGCAGCAGCAAGCAGCAGCAAGCAGCAGCAGCAGCAGCAGCAAGCAGCACAGCAGCAGCAAGCAGCAGCAGCAGCAAGCAGCAGCAGCAGCAAGCAGCAGCAGCAGCAAGCAGCAGCAGCAGCAAGCAGCAGCAGCAGCAAGCAGGCAGCAGCAGCAAGCAGCAGCAGCAGCAGCAGCAGCAGCAGCAGCAGCAGCAGCAGCAGCAGCAGCAGCAGCAGCAGCAGCAAGCAGCAGCAGCAGCAAGCAGCAGCAGCAGCAGCAGCAGCAGCAGCAGCAGCAGCAGCAGCAAGCAGCAGCAGCAGCAGCAGCAGCAGCAGCAAGCAGCAGCAGCAGCAAGCAGCAGCAGCAGCAAGCAGCAGCAGCAGCAGCAGCAGCAGCAGCAGCAGCAGCAAGCAGCAGCAGCAGCAAGCAGCAGCAGCAGCAGCAAGCAGCAGCAGCAGCAAGCAGCAGCAGCAGCAGCAAGCAGCAGCAGCAGCAGCAGCAGCAGCAGCAGCAGCAGCAGCAGCAGCAGCAGCAGCAGCAAGCAGCAGCAGCAGCAAGCAGCAGCAGCAGCAAGCAGCAGCAGCAGCAAGCAGCAGCAGCAGCAAGCAGCAGCAGCAGCAAGCAGCAGCAGCAGCAAGCAGCAGCAGCAGCAAGCAGCAGCAGCAGCAGCAGCAGCAGCAGCAGCAGCAGCAAGCAGCAGCAGCAGAGCAGCAGCAAGCAGCAGCAGCAGCAAGCAGCAGCAGCAGCAAGCAGCAGCAGCAGCAGCAGCAGCAGCAGCAGCAAGCAGCAGCAGCAGCAAGCAGCAGCAGCAGCAGCAGCAGCAGCAGCAGCAGCAGCAAGCAGCAGCAGCAGCAAGCAGCAGCAGCAGCAAGCAGCAGCAGCAGCAAGCAGCAGCAGCAGCAGCAAGCAGCAGCAGCAGCAAGCAGCAGCAGCAGCAAGCAGCAGCAGCAGCAGCAAGCAGCAGCAGCAGCAGCAGCTCAGCAGCAAGCAGCAGCAGCAGCAAGCAGCAGCAGCAGCAGCAGCAAGCAGCAGCAGCAGCAGCAGCAGCAGCAGCAGCAAGCAGCAGCAGCAGCAAGCAGCAGCAGCAGCAAGCAGCAGCAGCAGCAAGCAGCAGCAGCAGCAAGCAGCAGCAGCAGCAGCAAGCAGCAGCAGCAGCAGCAAGCAGCAGCAGCAGCAGCAGCAAGCAGCAGCAGCAGCAAGCAGCAGCAGCAGCAGCAAGCAGCAGCAGCAGCAGCAGCAAGCAGCAGCAGCAGCAGCAAGCAGCAGCAGCAGCAGCAGCAGCAGCAGCAGCAGCAAGCAGCAGCAGCAGCAAGCAGCAGCAGCAGCAAGCAGCAGCAGCAGCAAGCAGCAGCAGCAGCAAGCAGCAGCAGCAAGCAGCAGCAGCAGCAGCAGCAAGCAGCAGCAGCAGCAGCAGCAGCAGCAGCAAGCAGCGCAGCAGCAAGCAGCAGCAGCAGCAGCAGCAGCAGCAGCAGCAGCAGCAGCAAGCAGCAGCAGCAGCAAGCAGCAGCAGCAGCAGCAAGCAGCAGCAGCAGCAAGCAGCAGCAGCAGCAGCAGCAGCAGCAGCAGCAAGCAGCAGCAGCAGCAGCAGCAGCAGCAAGCAGCAGCAGCAGCAGCAAGCAGCAGCAGCAGCAGCAAGCAGCAGCAGCAGCAAGCAGCAGCAGCAAGCAGCAGCAGCAGCAGCAGCAGCAGCAGCAGCAGCAGCAGCAGCAAGCAGCAGCAGCAGCAAGCAGCAGCAGCAGCAGCAAGCAGCAGCAGCAAGCAGCAGCAGCAGCAAGCAGCAGCAGCAGCAAGCAGCAGCAGCAGCAGCAAGCAGCAGCAGCAGCAAGCAGCAGCAGCAGCAGCAGCAGCAGCAAGCACAGCAGCAGCAGCAGCAGCAGCAGCAGCAGCAGCAGCAGCAGCAAGCAGCAGCAGCAGCAAGCAGCACGCAGCAGCAGCAGCAGCAGCAGCAGCAGCAGCAGCAGCAAGCAGCAGCAGCAGCAAGCAGCAGCAGCAGCAGCAGCAGCAGCAGCAAGCAGCAGCAGCAGCAGCAAGCAGCAGCAGCAGCAAGCAAGCAGCAGCAGCAAGCAGCAGCAGCACAGCAAGCAGCAGCAGCAGCTAGCAGCAGCAGCAGCAGCAGCAAGCAGCAGCAGCAGCAGCAGCAGCAGCAGCAGCAGCAAGCAGCAGCAGCAGCAGCTCAAGCAGCACAGCAGCAGCAAGCAGCAGCAGCAGCAAGCAGCAGCAGCAGCAAGCAGCAGCAGCAGCAGCAGCAAGCAAGCAGCAGCAGCAAGCAGCAGCAGCAGCAGCAGCAAGCAGCAGCAGCAGCTAGCAGCAGCAGCAGCAGCAGCAGCAGCAGCAGCAGCAGCAAGCAGCAAGCAGCAGCAAGCAGCAGCAGCAGCAAGCAGCAGCAGCAGCAAGCAGCAGCAGCAGCAAGCAGCAGCAGCAAGCAGCAGCAGCAGCAAGCAGCAGCAGCAGCAAGCAGCAGCAGCAGCAGCAAGCAGCAGCAGCAGCAGCAGCAGCAGCAGCAGCAGCAAGCAGCAGCAGCAGCAGCAGCAAGCAGCAGCAGCAGCAGCAGCAGCAGCAGCAGCAGCAGCAGCTGCAGCAGCAGCAGCAGCAGCAGCAGCAGCAGCAGCAGCAGCAGCAGCAGCAGCAAGCAGCAGCAGCAGCAGCAGCAGCAGCAGCAGCAGCAGCAGCAGCAAGCAGCAGCAGCAGCAAGCAGCAGCAGCAGCAAGCAGCAGCAGCAGCAAGCAGCAGCAGCAGCAAGCAGCAGCAGCAGCAAGCAGCAGCAGCAGCAGCAAGCAGCAGCAGCAGCAAGCAGCAGCAGCAGCAAGCAGCAGCAGCAGCAGCAAGCAGCAGCAGCAGCAGCAGCAGCAAGCAGCAGCAGCAGCAGCAGCACAGCAGCAGCAAGCAGCAGCAGCAGCAGCAGCAGCAAGCAGCAGCAGCAGCAAGCAGCAGCAGCAGCAGCAAGCAGCAGCAGCAGCAAGCAGCAGCAGCAGCAGCAGCAAGCAGCAGCAGCAGCAGCAGCAGCAGCAGCAAGCAGCAGCAGCAGCAGCAGCAGCAGCAAGCAGCAGCAGCAGCAGCAGCAAGCAGCAGCAGCAGCAGCAAGCAGCAGCAGCAGCAGCAGCAGCAGCAGCAGCAGCAGCAGCAGCAAGCAGCAGCAGCAGCAGCAGCAGCAGCAAGCAGCAGCACAGCAAGCAGCAGCAGCAGCAAGCAGCAGCAGCAGCAGCAGCAGCAGCAGCAGCAGCAGCAGCAGCAGCAAGCAGCAGCAGCAGCAGCAAGCAGCAGCAGCAGCAGCAAGCAGCAGCAGCAGCAGCAAGCAGCAGCAGCAGCAGCAGCAAGCAAGCAGCAGCAGCAAGCAGCAGCAGCAGCAGCAGCAGCAGCAGCAGCAGCAGCAAGCAGCAAGCAGCAGCAGCAGCAAGCAGCAGCAGCAGCAGCAGCAGCAGCAGCAGCAGCAAGCAGCAGCAGCAGCAGCAAGCAGCAGCAGCAAGCAGCAGCAGCAGCAGCAGCAGCAGCAGCAGCAGCAGGCAAGCAGCAGCAGCAGCAAGCAGCAGCAGCAGCAGCAGCAGCAGCAGCAAGCAGCAGCAGCAGCAGCAGCAGCAAGCAGCAGCAGCAGCAGAGCAAGCAGCAGCAGCAGCAAGCAGGCAGCAAAGCAGCAGCAGCAGCAAGCAGCAGCAGCAGCACAGCAGCAGCAGCAGCAGCAGCAGCAAGCAGCAGCAGCAGCAAGCAGCAGCAGCAGCAAGCAGCAGCAGCAGCAAGCAGCAGCAGCAGCAGCAGCAGCAGCAGCAGCAGCAGCAGAGCAGCATCAGCAGCAGCAGCAGCAGCAGCAGCAGCAGCAGCAGCAGCAGCAGCAGCAGCAAGCAGCAGCAGCAGCAAGCAAGCAGCAGCAGCAAGCAGCAAGCAGCAGCAGCAGCAGCAGCAGCAGCAGCAGCAGCAGCAGCAGCAGCAAGCAGCAGCAGCAGCAAGCAGCAGCAGCAGCAGCAGCAGCAGCAAGCAGCAGCAGCAGCAAGCAGCAGCAGCAGCAGCAGCAGCAGCAGCAGCAGCAGCAGCAGCAGCAGCAGCAGCAGCAGCAGCAGCAGCAGCAGCAGCAGCAGCAGCAGCAGCAGCACAGCAGCAGCAGCAGCAGCAAGCAGCAGCAGCAGCAAGCAGCAGCAGCAGCAGCAAGCAGCAGCAGCAGCAAGCAGCAGCAGCAGCAGCAAGCAGCAGCAGCAGCAGCAGCAGCAGCAGCAGCAGCAGCAGCAGCAAGCAGCAGCAGCAGCAAGCAAGCAGCAGCAGCAGCAGCAGCAGCAGCAAGCAGCAGCAGCAGCACAGCAGCAGCAGCAGCAAGCAGCAGCAGCAGCAGCAAGCAGCAGCAGCAGCAAGCAGCAGCAGCAGCAGCAGCAAGCAGCAGCAGCAGCAGCAAGCAGCAGCAGCAGCAGCAGCAAGCAGCAGCCAGCAGCAGCAGCAGCAGCAGCAAGCAGCAGCAGCAGCAGCAGCAAGCAGCAGCAGCAGCAAGCAGCAGCAGCAGCAAGCAGCAGCAGCAGCAAGCACAGCAGCAGCAAGCAGCAGCAGCAGCAAGCAAGCAGCAGCAGCAAGCAGCAGCAGCAGCAAGCAGCAGCAGCAGCAAGCAGCAGCAGCAGCAAGCAGCAGCAGCAGCAGCAGCAGCAGCAGCAAGCAGCAAGCAGCAGCAAGCAGCAGCAGCAGCAGCTCAGCAGCAGCAGCAGCAAGCAGCAGCAGCAGCAGCAAGCAGCAGCAGCAGCAGCAAGCAGCAGCAGCAGCAAGCAGCAGCAGCAGCAAGCAGCAGCAGCAGCAGCAGCAGCAGCAGCAGCAGCAGCAGCAGCAGCAAGCAGCAGCAGCAGCAAGCAGCAGCAGCAGCAAGCAGCAGCAGCAGCAAGCAGCAGCAGCAGCAAGCAGCAGCAGCAGCAAGCAGCAGCAGCAGCAAGCAGCAGCAGCAGCAGCAAGCAGCAGCAGCAGCAGCAAGCAGCAGCAGCAGCAAGCAGCAGCAGCAGCAGCAGCAGCAGCAGCAGCAGCAAGCAGCAGCAGCAGCAAGCAGCAGCAGCAGCAGCAGCAGCAAGCAGCAGCAGCAGCAGCAGCAAGCAGCAGCAGCAGCAAGCAGCAGCAGCAGCAAGCAGCAGCAGCAGCAAGCAGCAGCAGCAGCAAGCAGCAGCAGCAGCAGCAAGCAGCAGCAGCAGCAAGCAGCAGCAGCAGCAGCAGCAAGGCAGCAGCAGCAGCAAGCAGCAGCAGCAGCAGCTAGCTGCAGCAGCAGCAGCAGCAGCAGCAGCAGCAGCAGCAGCAGCAGCAGCAGCAGCAGCAAGCAGCAGCAGCAGCAAGCAGCAGCAGCAGCAAGCAGCAGCAGCAGCAAGCAGCAGCAGCAGCAGCAGCAGCAGCAGCAAGCAGCAGCAGCAGCAAGCAGCAGCAGCAGCAAGCAGCAGCAGGCAGCAAGCAGCAGCAGCAGCAGCAAGCAGCAGCAGCAGCAAGCAGCAGCAGCAGCAAGCAGCAGCAGCAGCAGCAGCAGCAGCAGCAGCAGCAGCAAGCAGCAGCAGCAGCAAGCAGCAGCAGCAGCAAGCAGCAGCAGCAGCAGCAAGCAGCAGCAGCAGCAAGCAGCAGCAAGCAGCAGCAGCAGCAGCAAGCAGCAGCAGCAGCAGCTCAGCAGCAGCAGCAAGCAGCAGCAGCAGCAAGCAGCAGCAGCAGCAGCAGCAAGCAGCAGCAGCAGCAAGCAGCAGCAGCAGCAGCAGCAGCAAGCAGCAGCAGCAGCAGCAAGCAGCAGCAGCAGCAAGCAGCAGCAGCAGCAAGCAGCAGCAGCAGCAAGCAGCAGCAGCAGCAGCAAGCAGCAGCAGCAGCAGCAGCAGCAGCAGCAGCTGCAAGCAGCAGCAGCAGCAGCAAGCAGCAGCAGCAGCACAGCAGCAGCAGCAGCAGCAGCAGCAGCAGCAGCAGCAGCAGCAGCAGCAGCAGCAAGCAGCAGCAGCAGCAAGCAGCAGCAGCAGCAGCAAGCAGCAGCAGCAGCAGCAGCAGCAGCAGCAAGCAGCAGCAGCAGCAAGCAGCAGCAGCAGCAGCAGCAGCAGCAGCAACAGCAGCAGCAGCAGCAGCAGCAGCAGCAGCAGCAAGCAGCAGCAGCAGCAGCAGCAGCAGCAAGCAGCAGCAGCAGCAGCAGCAAGCAGCAGCAGCAGCAGCAGCAAGCAGCAAGCAGCAGCAAGCAAGCAGCAGCAGCAGCAAGCAGCAGCAGCAGCAGCAGCACAGCAGCAGCAGCAGCAGCAGCAGCAGCAGCAAGCAGCAGCAGCAGCAAGCAGCAGCAGCAGCAAGCAGCAGCAGCAGCAGCAGCAAGCAGCAGCAGCAGCAAGCAGCAGCAGCAGCAAGCAGCAGCAGCAGCAAGCAGCAGCAGCAGCAAGCAGCAGCAGCAGCAAGCAGCAGCAGCAAGCAGCAGCAGCAGCAAGCAGCCAGCAGCAGCAAGCAGCAGCAGCAGCCAAGCAGCAGCAGCAGCAAGCAGCAGCAGCAGCAAGCAGCAGCAGCAGCAAGCAGCAGCAGCAGCAAGCAGCAGCAGCAGCAAGCAGCAGCAGCAGCAGCAGCAGCAGCAGCAGCAAGCAGCAGCAGCAGCAAGCAGCAGCAGCAGCAAGCAGCAGCAGCAGCAAGCAGCAGCAGCCAGCAAGCAGCAGCAGCAGCAAGCAGCAGCAGCAGCCAG